>NC_135785.1:28295000-28505000 GCF_051106095.1 Pogona vitticeps
ACATAGGTTAAAACACATCAAAATAACATATATAAAAATACAATTCTTACAATTAATTCTAAACAACACATTTCCAAGATGGCAAGACTCAAGAAGGGGGGGAATCACTTAATTGGCTGGAGGGAAGGCCTGTTTAAATAACCAAGTTTTTAACTGGCTTTTGAAAACGCCCAGCGAGGGTGCCAGCTGAATTTCAGTAGGGAGAGTGTTCCACAGCCGAGGGGCCACCGCCAAGAAGGCTCGGTTTCTTGTTTTTTCCTTCCGGGCCTCCCTCGGCATCAGGCCCCTCAGCTGTCCCTGCTGGCTATGTCGGGTGATTCGGGTAGATCTGGGTGGGAGAAGACGATCTGCCAACACTTCCGTCGCCCTCCCCAACTCATAGTTTTGTCACTACCCCATGATTTCACCATCTCAGGAGCAGCTTGTGCTCATATCTCAACAGTACTGAAACTGCAAGTATGCATTTAAATCCAAATCAGATAAGCTCTGTGGGACATTTTCTCAGGATCCCCACCAGCCCATCAAAACAGAGCTGCATGCAGCAAGAAATGAACACTGAGTGTTTTCTTTTTAAAAATATCCTGTATTTAAAAACTGATTTGGGGTTAAAACAAAGAGACACACCAGACATCCTGGAGGAATTATCAATATAGGGAGAGGAGAATCTAGTTTGTGAGAGTGTCTGGGGGGGAAAAACTTCTTCCTGCAGGCTACAGAAACAGCCTTTTGAGTGCACAAAGCCCACAGGCAGCAGGAGTCTCACCTTGACTTTAACTAATTGTATGTAGGGAAGACAAACTAAAATACCAAAGGGAAAATGGAATGCATACCCTATGGCCCAATGAAATACACAGAACTGTACTTCACATTTGATAACATTTATATTACAGAAGTAATATAAGGCCCATGTTCTAATCTCTGCATTTAGGGAGCAGGCCGGATAGGTGGAGCTCGTCAGCCTTGGAAGGCAGGCCATCTAGGAGAAGGAAAACTCCAATTTCAAACCTCCACTGCCTTGTGGCTATATCCACCGATGGAAGAGGCTTCAGGAGTTAACCTTGAGGCAAAATCCGGAGCCAGAGTCCCAGAGGCAGTTCGTGTCGTTCTGGCAACTTCTGTGACGTCTCTGGAACCAGTCGTATTGGCTCTTGCCTTTCCATTGGACTGTTTCAGCAATGTGGAGAGGGGGGATTTGCTGCTTGGGTAACAGCCTATCTTCCATATTATTTTATCCAGGCTTCTGAACAGGACATTCCAGCTTTGCACACAGCATTGAAACAACACGGGAAGTAGCAGTTACTGGTTATAAGTCTTTGCTCGATTGGCATAGAGCATGACACCAGGGGCTACTTCTGATGGTGGGAGAGGTCACTGGGAGTCACCCATATTATGTTACTAGCATAAAGGAGGGGTGAATTGTACTTTGCTACACAAGAAGACTGTGCCAGTGTACAAATTGAGCAACATGTAACCTGAGTACAGTGGTACCTCGCTAGATGACGAGCCCGCTGTACGACAAATCCATAGGACGGTGACTTTTTGCGATCGCTTATAGCGATTCACAAAACAGTCATTCTTATGGGGGAATTCCACTTGATGACAATTTGGTCCGTGCTTCGCGGACCGTTTATTCACAAGACGACGATCTTTACAGCTGATCGTCAGGTTCCTAAAATGGCTGCCCTGTGTTTTCCGGACCCATGCTTTGCAGGGCAGCCATTTTAACAGCTGATTGGCGCTCGGAAAATGGCTTCCCCTATGGGCGATCTTCGCTGGACGACGAGGTAATTTCCCCATTGGATTGCATTAAATGAGTTTCAGTGCATCCCAATGGGGAATTGTTTTTCGCATGACGACAATTTTGCTTAACAGCGATATTCCCGGAACAGTTAATCGTCGTCATGCAGGCCACCACTGTATTTCACTTGTTCTTCCTTTGAATATGGAAGCTCATTGCCTATGCAACAGTATACAGCTACATATATTAGACTGTTCCTTCTTTCCTTTACTCAGTTCTGTACATCTGTGCACTTTATTAGGAATACTGGTCTTGCTTAGAACTTTGCTTCCTTCGGAGTTCCCTGTGCCTTTAATGCCTTACCTACCAAAGCTTGGAAAAGTTAATTGTATTTATTTATTTATTTATTTGGAGTACAACTCTCAACTAGCTGATGAATTTAGGGAGTCTTTGTATAAAAAATAACTTCCTACTCTATTGATTGTGCTATTGCACTTCTTTCAGCTTCTTTTGGCTCTCATCCTGCCCATCTTTTTCTTTGTCTTCCTCCTCCTCTCCAAGTTTTTGTTGTTGGTGTTCCTTTGTTCCTTATCTGAACAATAGCTAAGTATCAGCATTGTTTTCCAGGTGCAGATTGTTCTAATCTATTGTTAGTTTCAACTGAAAAGTATCTTTACTTAAGAAAGGGACTAAATGGAATATTTTGAGTGGTGATCCTGGATTCTTTCTTTTTTTGTGAGTATCAATTCCCCCCTTCCTCTCCTGGATGAGCCATGAGGAGATCAAAGTCTTGGCCTTCCATTCTAGATTAACCACAGTTCATTGTGTCATCTGAACAGAAGTTTTCTGTTTGCTTTCTTGTTTTATTTCTTTCTTTCATACATATCTCCTTGGTGGTTGGAATCATGACCAGGTGAGGATATAGATAATAGACAAAATGAAAAATATTCATTAATATAATTGTTAAAAAGAACTTATTGAGAGAAAAACATTCTGTCTGCCAGCCCAAGAGATAGTGGATTTGTTTAATATATATATGTTTGTTCATTCTACACAGTTCTGATTTGTTTGCCGCAAGTTGCAAGGCTTTGTCTGTTTCCTTCCAGCTTCTCATAACTTACAAATCATTGTTGCTTCTACTCAGTAAGCTTCTAGTCCTATAACGGTTAAGAGAATCTTGAAATAGCCACACACTGTCTCTGTGCATGTGTCATTGAGATCCTTAGGATATTGGATATTGTGTTGTATACTCCTGGGATAAGGTTTGTCTTCACAGTAATGAGTTACTTGCAGAAGACAACTTCTGCATTTTGGAGTGTTGATTTATTTGCAGTGTAAGGCTATGGTCTTTCAGAAATGCAAACATAATAATATAAGCAAGCAATTAGCTATGTGCTCAGCAGAGCATGTTCTGACCTGTGCAGATGCTGAGACTGCAATTAACAGTGATTTGGAGGTGGGAAGGAAACAATGCGTTGAAAAGAGAAGCTTGAAATGTGAATTGTCTAGGGGCTGGGGGAGGTCAGACATTTTAATAGGATTTATGGCTTTCCACATTCAGATTCTAGGGATTCAGATGGATAGGTTATGTAAGAGGGGTGTTAGCGCTAGTTGCCAATGGGCAGGGATTCTCAGGGTGATTTGCCATTCTGGATTTCTTTAGCCCTATTAAGGCATTAGAACAACTTGTTTCATGAGCGCACATAGAGGGGAGTGCCTGGTGTGACCCTCTAATCATCACTTTTCATCACTTTCTCAACACAGTGTCAAGGAAAGATACCAGGTCATACTTAGGCTATACCTGTGAGCAAGACCCCAAGTTCAGGGTAACAAATCTTTGGCACTCCAGATAAACTGGACCAATTCCCAGAATTTCTTACCATTAACCATGCTGACTGGGGCTTCTGGGAGTTGAAGTCCAGAACATCTGAAATTGCCACCTCTGACGTAGGTTTTCCAGGATTCTTACTCATGTGGGGAGTCTCCAGACAAACAGGAACCTCTCCTCATTGTACACTTTGGCCATTGCATAAAGAAAGCTACCACAAAGTGCTAGGCAATCTTTTTTGAACGTCGTTGAGCAAACAAGGTGTTCCAACATTTAAATAGGGCTTTTGCATATCTGAACAGAGGGATTTTTCCCCAGCTGTCAGCCACCCAAATGACTTTACCTTTCAACTAAGAGGTGTACCTTGAATATTCTCAGGTCCCTGGAAGAATGCCGGGGTGTCTCTTGGAATGTGTGTGGCCTGGTATCCTGAGTTACATAGGCTGAGATTCTGGGACACCGCAGCATACTTCTTCACTGATACCTCTAAAACACGAGTGGGAATTATGTGATCTGCAGTCCTCATATAGCCCCCAAGGACCATCTCTGCCTATGCACACACACATCTTTTTTAGCATACACACACACCTTTCTGAAAACCTAGAAATTACTTTCCCTGTTTTCTTTGGATGGAAGGGATTAGTTCACGGGGGTCTACAGGATGCAAAATGGGCTGGTACAACCTCTGGATCCTTCATGCCTGCTCAATCCTGCTGTAAAGACACTGTAGAATCACACAGTTGGCAAGGCCCTTCTGTTTATTCCTTACTAGTTACACTTGTGTCTTGCCTTTTCACTATACATGACTCTTCATCCTATTCCATCCCATCCTCATGGCTACTGTATGTGATAGACAGGTCAGGCTGAGAGTGTGTGACTGGCCCAGGGTCCTCCAGAGAGTTTCATGGCCTCCCTGTGACATGATCCTAAATCTCCCCACTCCCAGGCTTCTTAACCATTATACTATACAGTGGTGCCCCGCATAGCGACGTTAATCCGTTCCGGATTAATTGTCGCTATCCGGAAACATCGTAATGCGGGAGGGAAAACCCCATAGAAATGCATTAAACTTCATTTAATGCGTTCCTATGGGGCGAAAACTCACCGTTATGCGAAGATCCTCCATAGTGCCGCCATTTTTGCTGCCTCGGTAAGCGAGGGCAGCGCGCGAAAATGGTTGCGGTGGCCATTTTGGAACTGCCGAT
Organism: Pogona vitticeps; assembly: GCF_051106095.1. Taxonomy (NCBI): domain Eukaryota; kingdom Metazoa; phylum Chordata; class Lepidosauria; order Squamata; family Agamidae; genus Pogona; species Pogona vitticeps. The sequence continues at coordinate 28,299,772 of NC_135785.1, forward strand.
CAGCTGTGTGAAAATGGGGCCTTTGGGAGGACCGCAGGGGAGGGCTCCCCCGCGGTCCTCCCAAAGCCCCCATTTTCACACAGCCAGCCGGCCGGCGCTTCGGAGCAGCTGCGGGGGAGGGCTCCCCCGCCGTCGTTGCGAAGCACCGGGCGGCCGAAGCGCTTTGGAATGACGGCAGGGGAGCCCTCCCCCGCAGCTGCTCCGAAGCGCCCGCTGGGGGCCTATGGGGAAAAATCGCAAAACGATTTTTCCCCATAGGGAACATCACAATGTGATCACCATATTTTTGCTCCATAAGATGCACTTTTTCCCCTCCAAAAAGTGGGGGAGAGTCTGTGCGTCTTATGGAGTGAAGGTGGTGATTTCGCCCCCACTGGCCCCCTGGGGAGAGCCTCCCAAGGATCCGAGTGAGCCTTCCAGGACCCTTGCGGGGCTCCCCCCATGGGGCCAGCAGGGGTGAAATCGCCAGCTTCCAGGACCTTTTCTGAGCCTTTCAAGCCTCACAAAAGGTCCTGGAAGCTGGCGATTTCACCGTCTTTCGCCCTGTGGGGGGGTGGGGGAGCATCGCAAGGGTCTGAGTGAGCCTTCCAGGACCCTTGCGATGCTCTCCCCACCCCCCACGGGGCCAGCGCAGGCAAAATCGCCACCTTCTGGGACTCTTGAGGCTTGTGAAACCTCAGAAGAGTCCCTGAAGGTGGCGATTTTGCTCCCTCTGGCCCTGTTGGGGGGGGGGTGAGGGGAACCTCCCAAGGGTCCAAGTCTGCCTTCCAGGACCCTTGCAAGGCTCCCCCCACCCCCCATGGGACCAGCGCAGGTGAAATCGCCACTTTCTGGGACTCTTTTGAGGCTTGGGAAGCTTCAGAAGAGTCCCTGAAGGTGGCGATTTCGCCCCCTCTGGCCCCATGGGGGAACAGGGGAGCCTCCAAAGGGTCCTGGAACACACTCTAGGACCCTTTGGAGGATCCCCCCTCTGGGCCAGAGGGGGCTAGGGTGTGTTCCATAAGACGGACCTCTTCATAAGGCTCACCAAATGTTTAGGAGAAGAAAACAGATTAATTTTTCCCTGTTTATATTGATTTCAGTTCACTGGGAAAAAAAGGGGGATATAAAAATAAGTAATAAAAGTGAAAAAGTAATATAAATCAGTAGTTTATATGCCCCTTTCCCTCTAACTATGTGAGGCTAAAGCAAGAATGAGCAACCTTAGACTCTGGGTCCAGATTTGGCCTGCCGGGGGTCCAAATCTGATCCCCTTATGCCCTTTATCCACAAGTCCAACATCTGGTAGTTTCCTAACACTTTCACCTACCTCCACCTCTGCTTCCTCTTAGTGGTTAGTTGTGGTGTAAGCACAGTGGGTTTGATTTAAACCATGATTTAAATTTTTAAAAAAGTGGATTTTTTGACAATTTAAATCAATTGAGTCTTTTATTTAAACCATGATTTAAATCAACCTTTTAAAAAAACCAAATCATTGATTTTTATCCACCCTGGTTGTAAGTGAAGTTTGCAAGCTAAAATATGTTGGTATTTTGAGCCCCATCCTTCCAATTTTGGGCCTGCCCACCCTTCCAGAGCAATCCTCAGGATCATCCCCTAAATTCAATTTTGTTCTCGGGCTGCAGTAGCTTTCCTGTCTTCAGACCGCCATGACTGCTCTATGAATTGTGCCACCTTCTCCTGCGTTGCTCATAAAAAGACATCAACCAAGACATTGAGGTGAGGTAGTTTCCTCAGCGTTGTTATTGCTCCCTGTCCCTAAAATCTGTCTTTTCCTGGGCTGTTGTTGAAAGGGATGAACTGTCTAGACTTCTCTTTCTGGCTCATCCTTTCTAGGCAGATGAGTCATGTAATAAGCACCGCCAGAGTTTGTCGGCTGTAAGAATGAACTGATAACAGTGACATCAAAACAGGTCAGTCCAGTTATTATGTTATTTACAGCAATGTGTTATGATACGGAAGGTTTCTGTCTAGAGAACCATCTGGAATGTTGGGCAACTGCAGCTTGCTGAGCTGTCACCTAAACTGTTAGAATGACTGAAATACTCTCACCAGGTTGTCTGTCTCTCTCTCTCTTTGGGAGGTTTCAGAGATGGAAGTGTAAACGTCACAGATTAGGCTACAGGAGAATCTCTTAAACTGTTTATATATTGTGTTGGATACGATGTGTTATCCAGGCTGTATACACCCTGGGTACAAGAACTACATTCCAAGAAAATCTGAAATATGCTTTTAATATAATATTCATGGATGGATTTCTCTTAAAAGGATTAGATTTGTATAGGTTGGATTGACCTCCCCCTTTCATTTCCAAAGTGAATGGAATGAGGTGTGGTTATAGGGCAGAGACTGTAAAGGTGTTAGGTGAGGGAAGAAGTGAGAGAAAATTCTGGAAAGGCATAGAAGCCTATTCTAAGAGCTCTGTCTGATATGTTTCTCTTGTGCATTACAAATACGAAGTATTCACTCTCTTTTTTAAAAAATGACACTCATGAGGTCTAGAAACTTAATAGTTTAACTCAATGACACACAAACTTGGCATTAATAATCCATCTCCCTACAAAAAGAACTATTTCAATCTGATTGTTTCCTGAAGTTTCATTCCTTTTGGTTCCTCGTTCTCTCCTTAAGCATATCTACTTGTGTAACATCCAGAATGTTTTTAGGTGGCCTTGTGATGCAGTGATTAAACTGTACTCTGCTCACAACCTGAGTTTGATCCTGGGCTCAAGTAGCTCAAGGTTGATTCAACTTCCCATCCTTCTAAGGTCAGTAAATGGAGTACACAGCTGGGGGTGGGGTGGGGGAGTAATGTGTAGCCTGCATAATTAAAAATTATAAACCTCCCAGAGCAAGCTTTAAGCACTATGGAACCGTTTTTAAGTATCACATTTTGCTTTGCTTTGCTTTTATATATGAACATAATTCCATTTTTATGGGCTCATGCAAGCCTTTAGGGCAATGGAGTTTGGGGGTTTTCTCTTCAACAGACAGTCCTGCAGATTAGCAGCTGTCAGCGTGGAGCTGTTTAATTATGTACTGTAAGCTGCCTTTTTCTTCACACACCACCTGGATCCTCTTTTTAGGAGAAAGGCAGGGTAAAAATATTTTAAATAAATAAATAGATGGGTAAGGGTTATGTAGTCCGTTTTCAGAGTGACCAGTTTTCCAGGCTGCAGTGGACAAAAAAGAAAAGCATACTGTAAAAGTTTTGGGCTTCTCTGGAAATGACCAAGCATCAGAAATGTTCTTCACCTTTCTGCTAACACAGAGATAGCTTCCGTGTTAAGCTTTGCAATTCTGTCTTCAGCAAACCTCAGCAAAACTGATTTTCTATGCTGCACAATTACAAATGCAGCTTAGCTGGCAAAGCGCAGCGGGAAGTAGTTTGATGCAATTACTGCGTAATGTCTCCATGGAAGATGGAATGCGAGCTGGAAAACTAGGGGGAAAAATGGACATAAATAATTTGACACAGGAATAGCAACAATAGTACCCTGTCACTTATCATAATATATTAATAATAATCTTAGACCTGCAATGCTGGGAGGAACCCTGTGGATCATTGAGTCCAGCCCCTGTCAAGGAGGCATAGCACATATATCAAGCCAGTGAACTTCCCAACAGGCCTGTAGGGTAGACAGTTGTCATTATCTATGTACAGATGGATAGATAGATGGCAGTACAGTATACTCAGCTGCATCACTAACCCATTGAAAGTAACTGTTGGGTGTAGTGTTGCTGTGGTAACTGTGGGAGCTGATCCAAGCCCTTCTCTGGGGAATGAAATAGCTTTGGATTGAGGAGATCCAAAGCTTCCTTCACTAGGAGGTACAGGGCTACTATAGCTCTACGCCTATAGAACTTTCCATTGGCATAAATGGGTATATACCTTCCTGTTGATGGAGGGGAGTTTCTGTCTCATCCTTCTTCCTCCATTGTTGGGGATGGAGGTATAGTATTGCTATGTAGAAGAACAAAGATTCTTCAACGTGGTTCTCCATGAATCCACACTAGTGGGTTTAGACAGCGCCTGCGCTGGCCTCTCGGAATTTTCTAGAGCTGTAAGAGAAAAGTAACAATGTTAACAGACATTAACAGATGAAATGGATAAAGTGCAACCCTCCAGAATATTGTTAGACTACAACTCCCATCAGTTGTAGATTGCATAGTCCATGGGGAAATGTGATAGGAGTTCTATCCATATTTAGAGGGCTGCACTTGGTCAGCCCATGTTTTACAACGAGTCCCTTGGTCATAAGTAAGGGTTAGTATGTGATGATACCCAGTGTTGTGTAGTGGATAAGGTGATGGGCTAAGACTCAGAAGTCCTGGTTTCAAATGCCTGGTCAGCCATGGAAGCTCAGTGGAGGTGTGGAACTGTTAAAAGCAATCATTAAATATCTCCCTTACCTTGAAAGCTCTATTAGGATTGCTAAATCCATTCCAACTTGATGGAACACAACAACCAGTATGTGATAGAGTCTTTGGGACAAGAAAATCTAGATGTGTTACTGTATGTGACCAGCAGTTCCTTCTCAGCATTAACCACTGTATTTATTCATATTTTGTAAAGTATTTATTATTGTTTTTAATTATAAGCTACATTTCAGCCTGAAGGTTCTCGGGCTACCAGATAAAACTAAGTACGTACATGTTAATATAAAATACAGGAGGGGCCTGTGATAAAATGTTGCGCTATGGTATTGCTGTTCAGGATTCTTGCCATGCCCTTCCACATAAACCCCCAGTTTGCCATTCTGGTCAGCATTTTGTGGCCCCAGGTATGTTGAGTTCTCAGTGGGCTTTGGGAAGGTGGTCCCCCTGTGATAGTATTTCCTTTTGTGTTGCTAAAGGAGATTTTTTTAAAAAAAGCTTCAGACCAGGTTTCCCTGAGATATGTAGCCAGTTTAGCCCCTTAAGCATTAGCACTCAGTCTTGCACGTCAGAAAGAGTAGCAACCTGCCTTTGTGTATTTGAAAAAAAAAATATCTGAAGTCATTTCTACAGTTTTCAGTATTAATATTTAAACCAGTGCATGCTGTTCAGCTTTTAGCAACAGGACGAGACAAATAAAATCTCTCTTTAAAAAAAGTAGAAAGCAATCAATCTGTTCTTTTCAAAGTTTCCAAAAATATAATTGAAAACAATGGATAGGTGATGTTTTTCAGAAAGGAGGCATTTAAGTCCAAACGTAGACTGAATTTGATGTTTTGATGGCTGTTTGGTGCTGTGCATTGGACCTAGTGAATATTTCCGAGTAGTTGTTAAAAATTGATTCGGTTCTGAAATCTTTGAGTCAAACATGGCTGCTGTTGAATTGTTCAGAGAGCTAAACCTTGGCAGTTCACTTTAGCCTAAGACATAGAGCAAGTTAGTTAATGGAGTTACTGTTTTAATTGTTTGCCATGAAACAAATTGAGTCTTTAAACTGCCAGTTACTTTGAATGACAAAACAATTAGAAGCTTCATACAAAGAACATGTTGATCAATATTGCTGCCTGTACCAGCACAGACACTCCATTTTGAAATTAAATTCAAAAATCATATCCTGCTCTAAAGGTGGATGATGTGGACTGAAAGCTAGATATGAGCTTGCTCCCCAAACCAGCATCCTTCTGTTGAAATTCCTTTATTGGAATACAGTTCCCAGAATTAGCTACCCCTCAGCGACCAGAGGGATTCTGGGAATTGTATTCTCAGGTTCTGCCATCTGATGTCTTCACAGCATAAGGAAGAACTGTTTTCTAAACTGCAAATCCTGTTGCCAGAAATAGTGGCATCAGGGGTGGGGGTGGATGCTTACATTTAAATGCCCACTGTCTCTGCCTTCATTTCCCCACCTTTCTTATTTATACTGAAAGGAGAGGGAACAGCCTTTCGCAATTATGAGGACAAGGACATGCTTTTTCTTTTTTGCAAATGCAAAATGCTTTAAAGTGGGGATCAGTTTATTCCAGTTGGAAGAATTCTCTGCTTAGGCTGCAGTTAGAAATATACTTATTGGCTGAAATCTTGTAGCAGAAATTAAGAATGCATAAGGTTGATCTTGTCATAAACATGGCACTTGTCGGTAGATTAAAATTTTCCAGTTTATCTCCCTGCCTTCCACAGGGTCCCAAGGCTCCCTTGGAGTTCTTTTTATCAAAGGGAAGCTACTAGAGGCCACCAGCTAGGCGGGGGTTGTTTTTAATATGAAGCTCAAACATCACTGCCACCAGTAAAAATTATCCCCAACAGCAGCAATTTTTAGAAATTAAAGACTCTGCCCCCCCCGCTTGTGCCATGTCCACTAGTGTTTTAATTTCTTAAAAACTGCCATGGCCAATGAATTCATCAGCCTTACATGGCATAAGTCCAGCTACTGGATTTTATCCAGTATATATGTTTATAACTGCAATTTAGGGTAATGGGGGGACAGGGTCCAAAGGGTAGTCAGACATGCCCATAGCCCTTTGTGGCTACTTGGGCAATATCTGTGGGCCAAACTGGGCCCATGGGCTATGTATAGTACTTGAGAGATTTGAAATACCTCAGTTTGCTATTTACATGACTGATTTGGCTTCAGCTGGCGAATTATTGGCATGTTACCACCCTAACACTATGGATTACAGTGGTGCCTTGCATAACGGGCGCACCGTTTAACGATGAATCCACATACCGATGCGGATTTTGCGATCACTAATGCGATCGCATACCGATGTTTCTTCGCATTGCGAGGGGGAACAGCTGTTCAGCGGTGGCCGCCGAACACCCAAAATGGCCACCGGAACATCCAAAATGGCCACCAGAACCACCCAAAATGGCCACCGGAACACCCAAAATGGCCGCCGGAACATGGGGAAACATCGCAGAATGGTGAGTTTTGGGCCCATTGGGTTTTTTTGATCCGTATAGCGATGTTTTCCCATAGCGAAGGTTAATCCGGAATGGATTAACCTCGCTTTGCGGGGCATCACTGTACTTGGAATTTTCCCAGGTATTTCTTGAATTCACGGCAACAGTTTGATTTCAAGACTGAAATTCTGATTTGCCCTTCATTAGGAAATAGTTCATCAGACTTCTTCAGCTTGTAGCTGAAGCATATTTTTCAGAAGCATAGGGGAAAAGATTGTTGCTTCATCTTTTGAAATCACCTTCCATCATCATCATACTGATTTGCAGATAACTGCTAACCTTAGAAGAGGTTGCCTCAGAGAAACCCGTAAAGGAGCATTTCAAAAAGTGGGCTTCTTTCCCCTTTTCTATTTAGGCCACAGGTATATGTAGGCAGAAAGGGTGTTGGGGCTTTTTATTTACTAATAACTCTTGCAAATACATTTGCAAGGCTGTCTGAATGAGAGCTTGCATTCCTGGCAAGCGAATCTGATTATTTTCAGGTAAAATCAATGCTGGCACATCATTTGCATCTGGACTGTCTCTGAATACTGATTGCATTTGAAGCTTCTCCTTTGCAAAAGGCCACAGACCAGTACAGCTACCTCTCTAGGAATTCTTCAGATAAACTCTATGGATAATTCCACATTCCTGTGCTCATGAAAAAGCATGAACGTTGTTCCCTTCTTGAGTGAGTGGTGGCTTTTGTGTCAGATTCTTAGCTCACTGCCTTGTGTGAAGTAATGTAATATCTCATTCCTTCCTTATCTTCACAAAGGTGTCTAGTTGATGGTTTCACTTCAAGGAGTGCTAGAGGCAAAACTGCTGAGGGAGGAAGTTGGGCTATCAAAATTCCATTCAGAAGAGAAGGAAAAAGAACAGTTGTTCATAGCCATTTCTGTACTATAAACAGGATAGTGTTTATATCTGTTTTGTGTACCATAAAAGGGAAAGGGGGCATATGTAGGGGAAGGATATGATACTAGGAAGGCCTTCTACTTGTAGCCACCACATGATTTACCTGTTATAGCAGCCATGTGGGAGCTGGTTTTGGCTGTAATGCAGTTTAGAATTACAAGCCTGTCTCATTAAATTGTTGATTCCAGTAAAGTAACAGTTGCATGGTGACGGGTACTTCTCCCATGCCCTGCTGGGTCCTTTAAGTTTTACAGTGTTAGCATAGGATGAACTCAACCAAGTGGGTGCAAGCCACTTCCATAATATGCAAAGGGTACCAGCACACTTGAAGCTTAACCTTGACTAACTAAACAGGATGGCCATGCTGGCAAGGATCAGTCAAGAGGTGGTGGGCCTCCAACAGGCAAAAGTTCTATTATTTGTGAAATTATGCCTTTTTAGGCCATAAAAGGCTCATATTCATTACGGCTAGTATTAATTCCTTTTTTGAAATGCTGGAGAATTGCTGCCAGTCAGTGTTGGCCCTATCAGGCTAGATAGACTCAAATGTTTGGCAGCTTCCTTTATTCGGAGTGAAGAGAATATGTTTCTTTAATCCAGTACCACCAACATTAAAACCACAATTGTTGAGAATAGACCATACCACAGTGACAGAATTCTAGCTCTGAGCGCAGAAGGCTGCAAGTTCAGTCCCTCAGATTTTGTCTTAAGTAGATGGGAAAGACTTTTGCCCAGGAAAACCTGAAAAGTTGCTACCAGGCAGAAGAGACAGTGCAGTGTAAGTCAGTGGTTCCCAACCTTGGGTTCCCAGATGTTCTTGGACTACAACTCCCAGAAATCCTGGTCAGCACAGCTTGTGGTGAAGGGCCCTGGGAGCTTTTGTTCAAGAACATCTGGGGATACAAGGTTGGGAACCACTGGTCTAAGCTGTTAATAAAATATCTCTCTGGGTTCTGGTCTTCAAGAACATGCAAGGAGCAAGCCAACAAGTTTATTACTTAAATATTTGTAACGTTTATTTACTGCCTTTCCACTCCAGTGAGCTCAAGGCAGTATATGCAGCTTTTATTTTTCCCTACTTGTATCTAAACAACAACCCTGTGAGGTATGTCAGGCTGAAAATAACTGGACCAAGGCCATTCACTAAGTTTCATGACTCAGGGTGTGTTTGTGGTAGACAACACGGATATCTCAGGTCCCATGCAGTACTGTAAAACCACTATACCGCACTGGCTCTTTTTACATTCTTGCTTTCTTTTTGTCTCTTTTCAGTATGCAACTACAGGTTGTTCTCTGACCCTTCATCATACAGAGAAGCCAGAACATGAAGACATTTGTGAATTCCGCCCTTACTCCTGCCCTTGTCCTGGTGCATCCTGCAAATGGCAGGGCTCTCTGGAAGCTGTCATGTCTCATCTCATGCACGCTCACAAGAGCATCACCACACTTCAAGGAGAAGACATTGTCTTTCTTGCCACAGATATTAACTTGCCAGGGGCTGTCGACTGGGTCATGATGCAGTCTTGCTTTGGCCATCATTTCATGCTGGTCTTAGAGAAACAGGAGAAGTACGAAGGGCACCAGCAGTTCTTTGCCATTGTCCTGCTCATCGGCACACGCAAGCAAGCAGAGAACTTTGCATACAGACTCGAACTCAATGGCAATCGACGGAGGCTCACTTGGGAGGCCACACCACGCTCCATTCATGATGGTGTGGCGGCAGCCATCCTGAACAGTGATTGTCTTGTTTTTGACACTGCCATAGCACACCTTTTTGCAGACAATGGGAACCTTGGAATCAATGTGACTATTTCTACATGTTGTCCATGATGTTGTGTAACTGATGAGATTACATGGTTGTCTGGACATAGTACTTTTTCTGTTTTACTGATTTTTTAAAAAATAGTATTCAGCTATAGCCTGTCTGGTTGTTATTTCTCATGTGATTTACAGTCAGAAGACACAAAAGTCATGCCCACAAAAGGTGCCTTCACGGCCCTGCAGTCCATGCTTTGGGTTGACACATTTGTAGAGGGGCTTCTGTTCTATGACTCCCCCAACCTGCCCCAATATGGAAGCCCATGTGACTGTTGGTCATGTGAGGGGGAATATCCAAATAGGAATCACGCCTTCATAAATGGTTCTTATGTAGCCTGCCATTTTGAAATTTCCCATAGCCACCCAATACTTGGGGGAATTTATTGTTAATAGTATTCTAATGCAATGGAATGAGTTGGCCCTGTTAACTTGAAAGGGAGAAGTTACATTTTCAGTATCATTGGATATGTTTTTGGAGGAGGGAAGAGATTCCCTCATCTTGAGAGGCAACGTTTCTTTAGATCAGGGATGGGCTGAGTGCAATCTTCCAGATGTTTTTGGACTGCAGTTCCCAGCATTCTTCCCCAGCGGTTGCACTGGCGGTGCTAATGGGAGTTGTTGCAGCCCAACAGTATCTGCTGGTGACCCACATGTGGCCCTCCCCTGCTTTTGACATGTAGAATTGGAAGGGAAGGTGTAGGGTACACATCGGAGATCACTTTGCTGTGCTAAATGTGGGGCAGGTTCCACATGGAAAAGAAACAGGTGGTTTAGTCCTTGAGCTTTAAATAGACTGTACCACCTCAGACTGTAAGTGGCAGAGAGACTGTATTTTGAAAAGGGGTGGAGCAATAACCAGTAACTCCGCTGTAACTCCTAATGGGTACAGAGAAACAGGGCGCCCGCGATTGGCGGGTTCCAACTCTGCATCTCTCTGCTGTGATGGTGTTCTTACTTCTTGTGGGATAACTGTTACTATTATTAATGTCAAAACTGTGATCCTTCACCTGCGGCTTTACGTGGCACATGTTGTTTCTACTGCCACACTTGTAGGTAAGGCTATATGAACTGTCTCTGATGTAAACAAATTTAAAAGGGGGCTTTTGATGAGGTCTTTTAGTGATCTAATGTGAAAACAAAGGGAAGGGAAGATACTGAGGATGAGAACTGGGGTTAGATTTGCATTATGACTTAAGACTTTGAAGACAGACCACTTATATAGGACATCAGAGACTTAACAATTATACAGTTTTCATAATTTGAGAGAATGTACTTCTTGTGAAGTGGTCACACTTGCTTGTGTGCTTCTGCTAATCAGGTTTTTTGTTTTGTTTTAAGCAGATATGTTTGTTCTGTTAGAGCAAAAGAGTCGCATATCTCTGCAAAATGTTTTATCCTCTTCATCCATCCATTTCAGCAAGAGCTGAAGAGGCTCAACAAATTGTGAGTGCTGCTTAGTTATGGGGTGTCAGAAACCAAGATGGGCTGGAGCAGTTAAAAGTAGGTCCCATCTATAAATAAATCCCCGTTGTTTACATGTGGCTTCCCCTCTGGGAAGGCATATTTACCATACTTGACATTAAATTTGTAAAGACTGGTTTAGAATAACACATGGGAAAGAGATACAGTGGTTGTCTTGTCTTCTGCTATTTAAGTTGAGGGGCGGTAATTTCTGTTGATGTTGTTGCCATATTTACTCTAGTTTTTTAAATAAATATTTTGCAAAAATAAGTTGTGTGAGCTGATTGGAAAAACAACTGCACATCAGTCACATTGGCACTGTAACTGCATCTCCAAAATGTAGCTCAGAGATGGAGCACAGATGTAAGTTCATCCCTAGCATGTCCAGTTTTTAAGAAGTCTTACAGAGTGAAGGGAGGAGGAAAGTCTTACATCAGCTTTGGATATTTGTCACCAAAATACTAGTCTAGCTAGACTTCAGCTTCAGGTATTCAGTATTCATCATATCTGTGTGCTCATTTCATGTTCATTTGTTAAATTCATAGCTGGCCTTCTTTCCATTGAATTCATAGTGGCATCCATGGCTCTCTTCACCTCTGCTTGATCCTCATGAGATAGGACAGCTTGAGAGAAAGTCACTTGATCCAAGGACACCCAATGAATTTTTATGGCTGAGTAAGGACATGAACCTGGATCTCCCAAATCACAATCCTGACTTGAACGGCTACGCTACTCTGACCTCCATACACAGTCTTATGAAAGACTTTTGAGGGCCTCATAACAAACCTCTGCTTTACCTTAGTAGACATTTGTAGCTGCTGTGAAGAGCTCTTGATGCAACAGCACCACAAGACCGTTCAATGGGTGTTATTCTCTCTGCCTCTTCCCTCCATATAACACTGATCTGAGGTCTGGTTTGGGTTTTTTTTTCCATATAGTGAAAGAGAGATAATAGTATAAAATTTCTTACTTATGGCAAACTTTTACAGGATTGACTATGTAGAGAATACTTAGAAGTGGTTTCCCATTCCCTTCTTCTAGGGGCACCTTGGGATTGAGCAGCTTGCCTAAGGTTGCACAGGCTGGCTTTACTCACAAGAGGCACAGTGGTGAATTGAATTCCCAAGCTCAGACTGCGCAGCCAGATACCTAAACCACTGAGCTATTCAGCCAGCTGAAAGAATGCTACACCTGTGCAATTTCACTACACAAGCCATTTTCTGTGGGTGTATTTTATAACACATTAAACACATCCTGTGTGCTTTTACTTGCCAGATAAAAATGGTAGTTACAAACCATTAAGTTGTACCACTCTTTAATTTACTGTTTATTGTTGATAACTCAGAAGCACACATGAAGGAATTAAAAGGCTCAGTAATCCATTAAGACAATGGAATCATGTATTTGATACCTGTTGTAAAAATTGGATTAAGACCTTAAAGGAATTAACTGAAAACAAATTATCTTGAGATCACTATGCCAGCCTAATGTTGTGGCACAAAATGAAGCCTTAGAAAGATCTTCTTAACTCTTTTTAGGCTTAATAATATTATTGTACTATCATCAATAGTAATAAATCACACTTTGCATTTTACATAAATATGGACACTTCATAGCAGAGTCCAAGAATTTAGAAAAATGCCCCTGTGCAGAACTACTAGTATTCTGATTTCAGATCAGACTTCTCATGCACAGATAGGCAATGTTGCACACTCCACATGTTTTGCTCTAAAGATGCACTGTCTACTGCCATTCTGTCTGGGGCTTATGGGTGCTGTAGCCCAAAACATTTGGTGGGTTACTAAGGTGGCTTTTCCCCTTCTTACTCATTTCTTTTTGCATTTCAATTCCTGCAGAACTGAGGAACAATTCTACTATTCTGAAACACAACAATTTTACCATTGTTGAATGTCTTATCCTTCAATAGAGTATTACCTGTAAACAGCAAAGCTGAAAACATGGCTTCCTGGCAGATGAATATTGACATAACTTTAGTAGTTTTGGACAGCTTTGGGATCCCATCAGTAAGAACAGTGAGGGCATGTTGTGGAATTCTCTGCAGCACCGAGAATGTTGTTCCTTTTTAGTTGGCCTAATAAAGGTATCATCACAACCTGGATGCTTATGTTTTTCAGCTATTTTGTGCTTTGCACGTCCTCTCGCTGCTGTTCTACAGTCTGCTGAGCCAGTCGTAAGCCTACTCTAGTTAATAACGAAAGCTTTAGCTTGGCTGCATATGTTGGTTTCTTCATCTGTAACCAAATCCTGTACGAAAATGTAAGTCTGATCTTCTGTTGAGTGCTTGGCAAGCTGCTTTGTTATGCATCTGCTCTAACAGGCGGCAAAATGTCTATATGCACAGATTGAAGAACCATTTCTCAGTTGTGAACTGTTCCAGGATGTTCACGCTATTCAAATAGGAGCAATTAAGTGGCAGCATCCATACCCGCGGACAAAAGAGACCTTTTAAGGTATATATTTAAATATGGTGTTTATGATTGATTGTATAAGGAAGATTGAGCAAGAGATTTCTCTAGGGTGGATTTACTCAGCCATAAACATTGAAAGATCCAGATTCCTAGAACTCTAGCTTTGGCACAAGACCATTTAAATTGTGATGCTATGTCCCTAGAATAGTTACAGTACATTCCAAAAGTGAGCTCACTTCGATGCTGAAAGCAGAGTATGCCAGCACAGCAAAGCCTGCAGCTGCTTTTCGCTGTCAGCTCCCAGGATGGTGTTTTGTGTTCCTGTGCTGGAAGGCCAAAAGGACAAACAGGGAGGTGTCAGCGCACCAATCCCACCTTGTGCCCATATCTGTGCTAGAGAGTTCCACCATACTGAGTTCCGACATAACACAACCTGCAGCATGACAAAGGAATGCCGTAACTTCCCCCAACAGCGCTACCAGACCAGGAACCATTTAAACAAGCAGAGATTTTTGACATGGAATGGACTTTCCTTGACAGAAGCTTCATACCTTACAAAGTAGGGGAATGCTTCTACTTCTTTTTTTACTGTTCCTGTCTTATTTGGCTATTTGAAGAGGCTTCCTTAGCTGCTTCAAATGCATTCTGCTTGACGCAGGCATTTTTGTAATTGACTCTCCCATCATTTAATTACTCATTTAATAACCTGGGTGTAAAGAAACTTCACTGCAGTAGACCACAAGCAAAAATCATACAATCCACTAGCTTTCATTGAGCAGGATGCCCACTTCCTCAGGCCTGCATCACTGTCTTGTCATTAGTGCAGAGGATTTGAGAGTCCCAAAAGTTCATGGCAGATACCTATTCTTAAATGTAAAGCAGGAGAGGCACAGGCTGCCTTGGGGGTGTGTGGTTTTAAAGTTACAGCTGAGAAAGCTGTTGATTGCGTATCACACCCCAGCTCTTCAAACGAAGAGCTCCAGGCATTATACATACACTTTCCTGCATAGTCTTCCTTTGAAAAGCTACAAGATCATAGCATTGTCATGGAGGTACAGTATTTTCAACAATAAACTGGGGGGGGGGGTATCCTTTCTTTGCCCAGGTACTGTGAGGACTACACCTAGAGAGGGGTGTCCTTGATGATGCCCCAGTCCTTGCAATTTAAAGCTCCTACGTCTTCAATATCTGACTGCACTAAACCACCATGTGTGGGGGGGAAAAACCAGCAACCATTCAAGTAACATTCAGCCACCTGCCTCTTACTGCTTTTAAAAGCCCCGACAAGAACTATCTGGACTATGAAGGATGGGGAGAGATGCGTTCCGAAACAGATCGAGGAGGGGGGAAACAAAAACGAAGAACCCTAAAGCCCAGGAGGATGACGTCACGAGCAGAAGGCGGAGCCTTTGCAAAGACGTCAGAAGCCCTGCTGAGCCGCCTCGGTGAAGTCCCGGGAGAGGCAAAGAGGTGTAGTTCCGGCCCGTCGTCGTCACCCTGGAAACCAGAACGCACAACACGGCGCATCACAGAGAGCACAGAACGCTGCTCTTCTGACCAGCCCCTGGAGTCTTAAAGGGGCCGCCGCCCCTGCGCGATGTTTTTGCAAGGAGCAATTGGGTGCATCGCGTTATGGAAGGCGCTCCCGGGAACCTGGAGGAGGATCACGATGAAGCCGAAGAGCCAGGTGTTGCTCGGGGATCCGTGGCCAAGAATATCGGTGCCATGGAAAGAATCGGGAGTGGGGGGGGGGTCCGAATTCGCGAGAGAAGACGTTTCTCTCTAATCTGACCTCTTTTTAGGTTGAGTCTAAACCGAGGTTTGGGTTCAGACTCTTCTGAGGCAAGGATCGGCTGTCACGTGCAGGAGCGATTCAGTTCAAGGAACTATGCGCGCGCATCGCCAAATTCATGCTTTGTGAATGGAGTCGGGACCATTTGAGTGGGCTGTCAATCTGTGTCTCCTCAAGATGCCCGTCCGGAAAAATATCTCCTTGGGGGCGGGTTGGCATTGAAAAAGCTGCAAGGTGGTGTATTAGAATAATTCACATGCACAATAATCAATATGCTCTCCCCCAGCCATCTTAATTCTTCACTGTCTCTCCCACAAACAAACAAAATGTAGCTGATACATGTTTCACCCATCCTGTTTTCATTCCTCAAAGGAATAGCAGAAAAAGCAACAGAGCCCTTAAAAGCGAACACATGTATTTACAGCATGCGTTTTCATGAGCTGTAGCCCACTTCATCAGATGCAGGACGTACTACCCAGAATTTTAAGTATATATGTGGTACTCACAGTTGGGATAATATTGTAACAGTGAGGTCAGGTGGAACTTCAGTGCCAAAAGTACCAAGTGACCACATTCCAAATTGGGCATATATTTGTTATAGTTTCATCTGTCTTGCCTTGTGATCTAAAGCAAATTGCAGCACTGCCCTTAAAGTCACCAATTTGGCTTTCTTCAAAGGGCATAAGACCGTCTTGTGCAACATCAGGGGTGGATGGTTGCCATGTGTATCAAAAGTGTAAGGGTATCTCAGGAAAGAGAGAGTATGAAGGCTTCATTTGTGAAGTTGAATTCATTTTGCCAACTATGGAATTATTTGCAAAAATGACAGCATCATGCTTTGACTGCAAGTCCTCTAATTATTATCCATGTACAAAAACATCCCCATATTAGCTAGGTCCTATTTTAAATTAAAGAGCAGGAGGCTCGAATAATGTTACAGAAAAGCTGTACATTAAAAATACAAGACAAAACATAAACACCCAATCTTACTGACATTTTGGTAGGTGTTTTCAGACTTTGCTTCATTCTGGGAAACACCCTCTTCCTTGTCAACAAATGCAACGCAGAACATTGTGGGGATATATTGAGAAAATGAGAGGAGTCTAGTGCATTTTACAACTTCTATATATTATTCAAATTTTGTTTTTCATTTATTTACCACTGAAATGAAGACAGGAGGGCCTGGCATGCTCTGGTCCATGGGGTCACAAAGAGTCGGACACGACTAAACGACTAAACAACAAGAAATGAAATTATGCTGGTTTAAACCCAACTTAATGACCTAATGAATTTTAATGGAAAGCAGTGGCTGATCCTGTGCATATTTGCTTGGTCATACTTACTTCCAAGTAAACATAACTAACTTTAACTGGAGTGGGGCTACAGTTCACCAGAATTTTAATTATTTTGCTTTTATTATTTTATTATTTTGGTACAGAATTTACTGAATGTATTTACTGAACACTGCAGAGAAACTAAGGAGGCTCTGTCTAATTTAGTTACATTGTAATAGATTGTGTACATGTGCTGTTATATTGCAACCTTATGTTATTACAGTACTTATTGTATTTTTGTGTTATAGTCACATTTGCATATATTTGCTGGTCAGTGACTGTAATAAAGATCATTCATTCATTATTCTGCTTCCCACCTGAAATGTTCATCTAATTACTGGAAACTATGAGTTTAGGAACATGTTACCAATGAATTTAACTACATATGTTTGTGTTCAACAGGCAGTAAAGATGCTGGAGGCTCGCCAATGGATAATTCTGGGAGGTAAATGGAAACCCTGTTTTTATTTGCTTTTATTTTTTGGTAAAGTGTAAAATGTTCTACTTACATACTGTCCTAAACCACTTAAAGTGCTTTCTGGACGGTTTACAGTTTAATTGTGCAGGCTACACATTCCCCACCCCACCCCCCAGCGAGCTAGGTACTCATTTTATTGACCTCAGAAAGAGAGAAAGCTAAGTCAGTCTTGAGCCAGCTACCTGAGCTGTGAGCAAAGGATTGACTGCAGTGGTAGTTTTGCAATGGATAAAGAAAGAATAAGAATATGAAAGTCCTCCGAAAACATGGCTAGCCATCCAATAGAATTAACTGAGAGTAGGTTCAAGAAACAGGTCAGGATAATTTTTTTCCTACATCAGAAAACTTGTGAGGCATAATCCTCACGCATAGTCATGCAGACACAACTTGACATTACACCCACAAAGTAAGGTAAAGGTTCCCCTTGACATTTAGTCCAGTCGTATCCGCCTCTAGGGAGCGGTGCTCATCCCCGTTTCCAAGCCATAGAGCCAGCATTTATCCAAAGACAGTTTCCGTGGTCACGTGGCCAGTGTGACTAGACATGGAATGCCGTTACCTTCCCACCAAGGTGGTACCTATTTATCTACTTGCATTTACATGCTTTCGAACTGCTGGGTTAGCACCCATAATAGCTACCTAACTACCAAGGCAGAAGTGTTATCTGTAAAGCACTTCCACTGGCTCATTGTGCAGTAGTTACAATGGAAATCCTGCAGCCAGTTGTGCAATCGAAATGCGCAGTTCCCTATCCATGTACCCAGCACATGTACACAGGTGTAATTTTGTGTCATATGTATATGAACAGAATTTTGCCTTTTATATTAATTGCTGGAAATGCAGCAACAGCCACTTGTAGATAACTATTAAGGAGTGAGGTATAAACACAGAATAGAGATAATAATGCCATAACTGAAAATCAGAGGTCCATATTCAGTGGCAACAGGCTTTTGAATAGGGCCATATTTCTGGTAGAATTTTTTGCCCACCTGCAGCCAACGGAATACTGTATAAGTAAATAGAGGACAAGAGAATGTTTATGAACTTTGGCAGTGACCTCAGTACACCAACAAGAAAGGAGAACTCAAAGGAACAGAACAGGGAAGAAAGACAGACCCCTGACACCCTACAGTCTTTCTTTCTTTCTTTCTTTCTTTCTTTCTTTCTTTCTTTCTTTCTTTCTTTCTTTCTTTCTTTCTTTCTTTCTTTCTTTCTTTCACCCTAAAGTCTTTCTTTCTTTCTTTCTTTCTTTCTTTCTGTCAGAGTGTTGCACAATTTAAAAGTATGGATGTATATGACATATGGGTAAAATTAAAAACAAATGAAAATGTTAAGAGAATTAGACTATTTTTGTTAAGTTGTGACAAATGCATGCATTCATCCATACACACATGTGCACATACAGCATGAGTATGGAACTAAATTGTAAAGAAACATTAAAAGGGCATAGCCCAGGCACCAATGGAAGTCCCTCACTTTGCAGTGTAACTTAAAAAAACCATACGGACAGTGGCCGCTAGAGCTTCCTAATTTCACGCAGAGGTCCTTCCTAACACCTGTTTTTGGCATAGTCCAAGGGAAATCTTTGGCTTCATTGGGCATTTCAGATGTTAATCTTCTCCTTCGGTGCCCACTCAGTCTTCCTGAAATGTTAATTTCAGTTTCCCTTTACTGGCACAATGCCTTTTCAAAAAATCTTTCCACTTTTCACCCTTAGATTACCAGATTGAACATGACGGATCCATGTTGGGTGCTGCTCTACCCAGTGGGTGACCGTGGACTATTTGTTCCACCCTGTGGTTGCCGCAGGGCTTCACAAAAGTCCCTGACTCCATCTATTCTTCCACATTTGTCTGAAGATAGCACACAGCCCTACTTTCATTCTTTATAAATAAAACGAACGGTATGGGACAAAGTCGCACTGGCCATGTGACCACGGAAGATTGTCTTCGGACAAACGCTGGCTCTATGGCTTGGAAACGGGGATGAGCACCACCCCCTAGAGCTGAACACGACTGGACAAAAATTGTCAAGGGGAACCTTTACCT
Organism: Pogona vitticeps; assembly: GCF_051106095.1. Taxonomy (NCBI): domain Eukaryota; kingdom Metazoa; phylum Chordata; class Lepidosauria; order Squamata; family Agamidae; genus Pogona; species Pogona vitticeps. The sequence goes on from NC_135785.1 coordinate 28,318,926, forward strand.
TTACCTTTATGGGACAAAACTTCATGAGATAAAACCACGGGCATTCACAGTGCTATCAACAACAGTAGCAACAGAGATGTATTATAGCAACAATACAACATAATCGGTTGTTCTTAATATTGTCAGCCACCTGATGTCCTCTTGAGGAGAAGGGCAGAGTACAAATATCTGGAAGGAAAGAAAGATGGAGCAATGGACGGATGGACAGATTCATGCATTGGCTAAAATCCTGTTGCTTAGAATAGTAAGTTGCAACTAGAATAGGCCCATTGAATCAACAGAAGTTATGAATGAGTTGACTCACCAAATCCCAACTGATCCAATGGGCCTACTTTCATTGTGACTCAATGTTAACCAGCGGAATTTCAGCTGTACCTGCTGGTTAGCTTGGTGGTTTAGGTATCTAGCTGTGGAGTCAGAGGTTGGGAATTTGATTCTGCATTGTGTCTCCTTGACAGGGGCTGAACTGGATGATCCAAATGGTCCCTTTCAGCTCTGTAGTTCAAAGATGATGATGATGATTGTTATTATAGTTCCAAAAAACTATACGTGATTTCTTTCCAACATAGGGTTCCTGAAAGTCGCATGGAAAAACCACAGAATGACAACATTGAGGTGGATGCAGCTGAGACTATGGAAGGGGCAGATATGAGAAGAGGTACTACATCTCTGCTACTTTTGAACTGGACTGAGAATGTCCTGCATTTGGAGTATGCCAGGGAAGGTGATGAGTACTTTGAGACTCATCAGTTTATAACAGGGTTTCAATTTTCACAGCTGCTCAGGTCAATTACATTTTGCTTGGTTTCCTGCTACTGTTCTTCACCCAGCTATGTTTCACATAAATCTCCAAGTTAACTGCATTCTCTCTGTAACCCTTCTGGGTCCATGGAAAATCTGTTTGCTCTCCTTGAATTCCTTATACTGGTTGAACAACTGACAGAGCTGCAAAATGAACCACACAGGTAGTGGAAGCCCTCCAAGTGTTAGGTAACAGGGCACATTATCCTCAGCCATTGAAGTACAGTAGTTGTTCTGGCTGTGAATGGTGATAGTTGTACACAACACCTTAGAAAAGTACTAAGTTGAGGAAGGCTGACAGTCCAAGCCCTGGTAGGAACCGTTTTAAGGAAGGAGTATAAGGTGGGGTCAGGCCAAAGGTGTTCTTCTGAAGCTGTGAAACAATTTCCTTGGACTCGTATCTAAAAAGAAACATCCCTGTCTTGGTATCACTATTATCAGCATAAGAACAACAGGTTGTTTTCCTTTTTAAAGTATAGATTCATTGAACAGATGATCACATTGAAAACTAGATTTTTTTTTATTTAGTGGTTGAGTAGGAAAAAATTGATGTGAAAGCTATGTGTTTGTTTAACCATGTATTATCATGTTTTGGGTGTTAATGGTGCTTCTATAAACAGGTTCTGAAGATCATCCAAGAAGAGTGAAAAGTACAGAACAAATATCTTCAGCTAGGTAACAATAACAATAAGACATCTTGTGCTGTTCATAATTATAGTGGGATTTACCCTATTACATTTGCACTCTTTTGGAACAAAATTTCTGTGATTCCTTAGAATGTGTTCAGACATTGTATTAGAGTTTTTCCTTACTACATTGTGGCTGAAATCCTGTTGCACCACTACTTAAAAGGAGCAATTGCTGGGACTGAATTTCCTCAGGTTGAGAAATCTCCATAAATATTGTCTGTTGCATCCTGTGTCATAAGGCTCAGGATACGACAGATAATGTCTACAGAGATCTATTAGCTTACAGTATTTCACCTCCAGCAGTTACGCTTTTTTAGTACCAGCACAATAGGATTTCAGCCTGTTTCTTATTCAGACAGTTCTATGATGAGCACTGGAAAATGGAGTGCCAATCAAAATTAGGGATGTTGCAGTAGCTAGATTGATGAATCCCATGGGAAAACATGCTTCCTTTATTAGCTTTTAAAGTGCATCACTGCTTACAAGATGAAGGCTCCTAATATTATTTTCAAATACTGAATGTTATTTAACATATATCCTTCCTTTGCTTTATGGCCTGATCCAGTTATTGATGCAAGTATTCAGTGGGATAAATGACCATGTCATTACTGTAGTATAGAACTGCCACAAAATGTTACAACATATCTTCCAATGCAAATTGAGTGTTCTTGTTCAGAATTCCAACCAGACATTCTCTCCAAGCTGGGACTTCTGTCTTCCCATTCCCACAATATTCTTCTTACATTTTTGCTATACATCTGATGGCTATCGAGAGTGCATTGTTTTTCTTGGTTTTTAACAAATATTTTGTCTTGCTGCAAGACCTCAGGTTCTCCTAAGCATACTGATACCTTGTTTGTTTCTCAATGTCCTCATTTGGCTTCATTCCTGCTGACACTCAGCACTTGAGTTTGTTCTTTGAAAGAATGATATTGCAACTGAACTGAAAACATGTTTATTTCTTATTGGCTGTGCTGTAGTCAGGTTCAGAATCCCTTGGGAACTGACAATGGCAGTTACTAATGCCACGTTTGTATTATGACTCAGTCAGTTTAGCAACATGTGCATTTTTACAATAAAACACAAGAATTATTTTCCAGGGTGCAGAAGTGCATAGAAGAATGTCAGCATACATTGCAACACAGTATACATTAAAATAATTCACAAGTACAGGATTCTATGGAGATGGAATATCCACTTGTACACAGATGCTGTGACAGAGCAGAATCCAACAGTAGGCTTCTGCTAGCAGAGTGCTGGGATCCAAGAGAACTGTGTAGTGGGTAGTTCTTCCTACATAACAGTGGTTCCCAACCTTGGATGCCCAGATGTTTTTGGGCTGCTAGTAGCGAAGGCTTCTAGGAGTTGCAGTCCATGAACATCTGGGGACCACTACTCCACACCAAAGTTTCTTGCTACTCTCTGTGCTCCCCCCACCAGCAATAAAGGGCTGGACCCCACTACCCTGAGCCAGTTTCCAGGTACCATGTATAGTGAAAGGGTGAGGCAAGAGAAGAATATCCCAAAGATTATTTTCCAGTAGAATGCTGAATTTTTATCCCATACTGTGTTGAGTTGCTTTAATTTTCCATCACTTGCTGTTGGTCTTAAATGTTAATACACTGTCATTCTGTTTCCTTAGGTCTGAAGGAAGTCCAGAGCCAGGATCAGAGAGTACTGCCTCTGTTGAATTAACAGAGTTATCTTCATTCCAAACCACTGAAGCATCATCATTGAGCACAGGTCATATATATTTTTACATCCTCACAGTTTTGTGCACTAAGAAGACAGTTTAGGTCAGTGTTCTAGACAAAACACCTGAGCTCAACTGCATTTTAAAAAGTGTGCCAATTGGGCCCAAACAGGAACAGCTAGATGTAGTGATATGAATAGACTAGGAAATAAAACTAATAATTAAGGGGAAAGTGGGATCGGACAAGGAAACAGGATCGCATTGGATTGGACCGAGAAGGCTTGCTCCATTGCATGCAATCTTGTTTCTATGCACATACAACTTGATCCCCATCGCTCCAGCGAGATCCAAAGCAAGAGTAGTCCTGCCACTGAACCCAAAAGTTCAGATGTTCATGGAGCAGGGTCAGGCTGGTTTGTGATTTCTTCTACATTTTATGGTCCTGGGAAAGCAGATAGGACCAGACTGGGTGGGGGTGGGCTGAAACCCAACTCATTTGAAGAACAGTGTTTCTCACTTTTAAACCTCAGTGTCCAGTGTGACACAGTTGTTAAGCTAGATTTTGAGAGACCTGGGTCTATTAATGTGATGCACTTTTGCAGAAGAGTACAACACAATAGTGTAGTTACATAATAGCTACTGCTAGGGGCAATGGGCACTCAGGTTAAATGTCATTGTTGTCAGGGTAGAATTACTCATTTTGTTATATATGTGTATGTTTGTTTTTATGAGAGGTAATGTATTAATATTTGCCACTAGAATTAGCCATCTATGCATGTAACTCATTTGGTTTGTGCTCAGCAGGAACCAAAGGCTTTCCAAAAATATTGGGAACAGTTAGAAGAGAAAGTAGTGCTGCTGTATACGAATTAAGCAGGTGAGCCTTTGGAAAGCATTGCTTTCCAAAAGGGAGTTTGTTCAAGTCAAGCTTGAGTAATTATATAAAAGGTTCCATCTGCGTTGATAGTGATGGATTCTTTTCTTTTAGATGATAGTCAGAGAGGTGGGAAGACTTCACTTGCAGTCTTTGAAATAAAGCAACATTCTACCCTGGACTGCAGTTCCCATAATACTGTATCTAGTCAATATGGCCAGTGGCTGAGGTTGATGGGAGTTGTAGTCCAGCAGACTGGAAGGCAAGATGCTTAAGAAGGGCTGGGATATTTTCATGGGTTGCAGGAGTATGCTTTGGAGACTGAAAGGCAAAACCCATCACAGGTTTATGTTCAGTAACAAAATCAGTTTAATGTAATTTGGAGTATTTTTCCAGGCACACGCACTGTTGGCCATTCCTTTAAGGATGTACCTTTAACAACTCTGGTTTGTAGAAAGAACACAAACTGTGAGGTTTGTAGTCATTTCCAAAATTAATAAAGGTGGCAGTGGGTTAGCACTGCCAATATTAGGAGATTTCGTATCCTAGATATAAATGCAGTTTCCTGTCTTGTTTGCTGATAAAATTTCTTCTGCTAGTTTGTATTTCCACTAGTTCAAAGCAGTGGGCAATAGAGATAGCACATGAGCATGAAAAGTAACAAAGAGCCTTAGAGGGGTTTTAAGTTTGTGGATTTATTTATTTATTTGAGACATAAACTAATTATTCAGCTTGGTTACACATGTTATGTTTTGTCTGTTGAAAGGGAGGCCCTGGATACCATGGCTGCTGATACAAATCAGCAACCTTTGGGATTATCTGTCTCAATACAGACAGATGCAAGCTGGCTTTGTGACCATGTCACAAAGAAGAAAAAGAGAAGGGGTAAGTAGAAGGCTTACTACTTACTGTTTAAAAATGGAAGAAATATTTGCGGCAATAGAACATAGAACTTGGGCCGGATTGTGTGCTCACCTGGACAAGTGTTTTGTATTGTAATTGGAAGGCCTCCCCAAGGGTTTCAGACAGAGATCCTTCCTATCTCTTGGTAACGGTGTTTGTTGAAGTAAAGATGCATGCTCTTCAACTTGGAAGGAACTTTTTGCATGCTAGCTAACCTGTGCTAGCCTTTACCCCAGGCAACAGGCCCTCCCAAAGGTACAATCAGACTTCCTACTTTGAACAAGCTACACCTGGGGTTTGAATCAGAGCTTGGAGGTCACACATTAAAAGCAATGATATTACTAGTTGCATGTTTTTAGAATGAAGTCAATATTCATTATTTTTAAACATTTTAAATCAGCAATATTGGCACTACATTTTTTAAAATAATGTGCAAGTTACCCATCAAAACAACATTTTGGGAAAATTTTGCAGCATTTAGAAGTTTTTTGGTATTTCAACAGATTTGTAAAAAGATCATTTTTAAATTTACACATTAGCAATGCACTGTATGTGGGAGGAATCTAAGTTTCCAAAAGGTAATATAAGGGGATGCCTATAAGGACCTTAAGGAAGTTTTAGTTCCTCCAATTGCTGAACTGGCAATTGATCAACACTCCACTAATGTAGAGTTGATAAAAGAACATATCTCATTAATTCTTAGACAGTGTCACTGACAGCTGGTGTTTCCAGTTACAATTCGAGTGCTAGTATATACATGAGCCCACCCCATATGGTATTTCTCTGACTATATTGTAGTTAGACTGATGGTAACCAGAGGCTTCTCTATGGTTTAGGCAGGAAGTTAAACAGGATGATTCTTGGGAATCTCTTCCAGTTCTACAGTTCTGTGATTCTATGTAAGACCCGCCTGCAGAATATTTTCCTCAGGACACTCCGCTGGTGCTGGGTTATGTGTCTTGTTGGTACCTGGGCTTTAATTTTCTCAGGTTTTTTAAAACATTGTTTAGACAGGTTTTAAGCCTGCTGACACATTTGTGTTATTTCTTATTTTAATTGTATTTTGATTTCCCTCTCTTTATGAGAATCCTAAGTATTAATAATAAGAACCCCTTTATGAGTTGTGAAACTGAAGGGTAGGGAGTTATATAGAAAGTAAATACTACTCTAGTAGGAACTTAGAAGCAATAGTTAAGATACGTGACTGGAAGCATTTTGGAGGAGCCTTCTAAATTCAGCTTCTGACCACTTTAAAACATACAGGGCAGAAAGGTTTATTTTTAGAGGAATATATGGTAAGCATTCCTTGGGAGTGTTTGACAGAGTATGAGGAGAGTTGTGTATACGTGCATTCCTTAGGCAATACAGAGAACTGTATTTATGAAATACATTTAGCCTGGCTTCTTATTCCTTTGGGCCTCACAAGAGAAACACTCAAAATCCCTTCTGCTTCTTCCAAAGAAACATGTCCCAACTGGAGGTGTCATTGTGGCATCATCAGTATTATCAAACACTAGTGAGAACAAATTCCCATGGAAACAACCATACAATACATACAGCTGATTGCAGCCAAAGTGAAACAAGAGATTTCAGCCCTGGCATAGTAAATCACTTGTGATTAATCTATTTTATTTAGGATTTTGAGCTTTCTTTCTTTCTTTGTCCATCTAGCTACATGATAGACAATTTTGGCGGGGGGGGTTGCCACTCCAAAAACAAAATAACATATGTACAATACAAAAATACAAGTAGTGTAAATGTATTAGCTGATGGGAAAAAAGTGACTGATAATGATGTGGGAATGAAAATGAATAGTCCAGCTGCCCCCAGAATTCAAAACTTTGAGCAAGAATACTTATTTCTTCTCCCATCCCCCACCCAACACACTCACTCCAGAGTCAACAGTTCTTCAGCCCAGATTGTTCAACAGTGCTTTCAGAGATGGACACAATCATTCTAGGGTAGCCTTGGCCAACGAATAGGTCTACACCTACCATCATTTCCAGCCAACAAAACATCTAGAACAGGAGTGGGTAGGAGGTGGGCCACTAACCCACCACTACCAGCTAGTCCAAAATTTTTATTTAGTTAACACAGAGACATACATACACACAAAAATGATTATATTTGTTCCTGAGTCCTCCAAGAATCATGGTTTTTATTCTAGTGAGATTGGGGAGGTCTGGAGCAGACTTTGATGTTTGTTTTCTTCATTTTTTCTGGTTTTTGTTCAAATTTGGGACCTAAGCCCACAAAAGTTGTCTAGTCTGGAGGGTAAGAGATTGGAAAACACAGTTCTAGACCATGTGGGACAAATCATAAGAATTTGTCAGGTTTATGATATGAGTGGCAGTGTATGTCAGGTACTATCCAGTATGTTCTTCATAACAGGAATCAATTTGAAACAAAGCTACGTGAACTATTTGTGTTTGAAAATATTAGCACAGGAGCCAGTTTGATTCCCAGTGATGTAAAGCTAATTGAGTCTATTTAAAGCTCCCACCAGATACAACAAGATAATACTCATGGACAAAACTATAGTATTGCACTTCTAGAGAACAAATCTTTTTCCTAGATGTGCAGTTATAATGAAAAGTGGGCCAAGTATTGAACAGACGAAGGCGCTTTGGAAATCCTGAATTTTTATCTCTCTGAAAGTTCCGCTTTTCCCTGGCTAGAAAGTTTTTTTCAGTCCCTTTCCAGTGCTAGATCAATGTTTTGCCAAGCCCTACATGCAGCACACAGTCTTTTTAAGTTCTATGTCCATATCTATAGAAGGCCCATATTTTCCTGTAAAAGATAATCCGCTCTTCAGGTATGAATCCATAGTTTTATTTTGGGTGTAAAATCTAACATGGGTGTAAAATCTAAAATATATTGTCCAAAATCTCGTTGTTTAGCATAATAAATCACACTACAGTAGGACCATTGAATCAATGGTGGTTTAAGTGAATGAGCTCTGTTCTACATAGGCCTTGTTTTCAAAAAGAGAGAAAAATGAACTACTTACATATTAAAAATAAAATCAGCTGGCTGTCATGCTTACTTTGCTTTCTTTTCAGCTCCAAGGAGCAAGCAGAAGCTTCCTCCTGAGAATGGTAAACTGATTATTTCAGACATAAATTTGTTCTTCCTCTTGAGCTTTTATGTCAAAGCCTGTGTGAGTCCAAAACAATAATGCTATCAAAATGGGTACGCAAGCCCAGAGTCCATCATCCCATACTCAGCTGTAGATTCCTTGAGTGCCCTTAAGTCTGTGGCTATTTCTCTGTCTTCTTTTCTGCAATATATAGCAGGAATTTGAACTCACTTTACACTGATGTAGTGGTGGCAATCAGTGAAACAAGAATTGAAAAACACATGACATGATAAAATCAGAGAGTTTTTTTCTTCTTGACAGAACAATAGGCAGAAGAACAATAGGCAGTCTGAAAGAGAGAAAACTGCTGATACAGTTCAACTGTTGCCTTTGGCAAACAGGTTTTGCAGGAAAAACAGTAAACATTGTGACACTTTAAAGACTGACAAGTTTTATCGGGAATGAGCTTTTATTGACTATAGTTAGCATCTGATGAACTGGGCTGAATGCCAATAAAAGCTTATGCCAGTACAACTTACTAGTCTTTAAGATGTCACAAGACTCTTAGTTGTTCTTGCCAAAACAAATTAATGTAACCATCCAGAGTAGTGCCTCAGCACTAATGGGAGCGGGATATAAAATGAAGAAATAAATAAATAATAAATAAATAAGTGTTCAGAAGGTTTAGTTGTTTAAGAAACCTGAAAACAACTGAGGTGATAGTAGGGCTTAGAAATACTAATTTTTTGGACTACAACTACCAAATTCCCCTCACACACAATAAATCCTTTTCCAAGAGCTCGGTTGCAGTGGGACAAAAAGAGATGTGCTGGCTATGAGAAACAATGCCTCTCTTCAGCCATATCCAGGACTCTTAATTCCTCTGGTTCCAGCCTCTCCAAAGCAGCATTCCCACTGTCTGGAAGGCTTTTCTAGAGGAGAGCCATGCAAAGTGCCTTTTGCAGCTACTTTGAGAGAATATCTGAGGACTGCAAAGGGGGATCCACAGGCTTTTCTACCACAGCCTTTGGCATGATGCATTGCCTCCCTTCTAATTTTGGAGGTGACACATCTGTTACTTTCGTAATTCAGAGAGGGGAGTTCGGAGGTTGGATCGCTACATTCAGGGGTGGGGTGCTTCTGTCCTCAGGAAGGGGGATCCAAATAGATCCTGTCACTCCTGATATGCATTTGAAAGATACTGTACTTCCATATGGCTGAGTTGTGTGTTCCACTTTCCTGGTGTCACAGACAATGGAACGTGTAAGGCAGTGGCCCCCAACCTTGGGCCTCCAGATGTTCTTGGACTTCAACTCCCAGAAATCCTGGCCTGCAGAGGTGGTGGTGAAGGCTTCTGGGAGTTGCAGTCCAAGAACATCTGGAGGCCCAAGGTTGGAGACCACTGGTGTAAGGCATCCCTGTAAAAGGTGAATGGTTCTTTCTTCACATGGGCTGCATAGCTTGTATTGCAATAATCCTATATTTGCCATGCAACCAGCTGGGCATGAGCTGTTGCCCACAGTCCTTCCATTCAACAAGGGACTGTGTAGACATTCTAAATAAGAATAATCTAGATAGGTTTTATGATTCTGACATGAAAAACAAGAGAATACTTGATTTCTTAATTCATTCTTCTTGTTGATGTTTAGATATCTATGCTGTCATGTCCGATGACCTCAGCTGCTTAGACATTTTGTGCGATACGGAGGTATTGAACACTTGTGGTCATTACAGATTGGGAATGTATGTCCTATCTGTGCTGTCTTGCCTTCATCTTCTCCCTCACCCCTCATAATCAAATGAAAGTTAAAGAAATGTAAAGTCTTAAAGTACTTCCAGTCATGTATATATTCCCTCTAATACCACAGATCTTATCCCTGTCTATATTTATATCACTTCCTGGGGAAGTGATATATACTGATATCTAGTTTGTGGGTTATCCAGGAACAGCTACTGGCCAATGCATAGGAACATAATTCTGGAGAACATGAGCAATATTACATGGCTCTTAGTATGCTGTTGTTCTGTAGAAACTGCCCCCCCCCCCCCGGGTAAAGTTCTGGGCAAGGAGGTCTGAGATTTCAAACTACATTATTTTTTACTGTGTATTGTTGTTTGTTCCTTTTTTGGTGTTTTAGTTTAAAGAAGATTTCCTAAGGTTGTTTCAGGAATCACTGCGCACACTTTCCAGCGTTGGGCCACCAACTATCTTAGCATACAGACCAGAATCATCAAGAGGAGATATAAGTATAGAGGTGACCATTCTTTCCATTCAATAGTTATATATGTATTGCGGTTATGCACAAGAATTTGTGCATTTTCCTTTACAGAGCAGAGCAAACTTTTGATCATTCTTTTTAATTTTTATTCACTGTTCGTTTAGTAAATGTGAAGGAGTTGTGTCTCTCTTAAGGAGCAGTGAGTATGTCATTCAGGCCGGGAGCAATTTATTCTGTAAAAATAATTTTTACAACACATACATGAGAGTTGAGACAAATGTGCTCCTCCAGATTTTGTGATGCTAGAGCTCTTATCATCCCAAAGCACCATGCTGGTGGAAATCTGAGTTCCAGAAACCTCTGGAGTATCACAGGTTTTGCACTCCAGGTTCTCCTGATCGAAATGTTTGGATCTCTGTGGGCTGGCTAATCTTCCACCTCTTGCAAGACTGACAGATTATATTTGTTAAGACTTAACAGGACATCATTCAACAGTAATCTTTTTTACCTCTAAAATTTTTAGTTGTTGTCCTAAATTGGAGAACATTGGCAGCTGATCACGTCCTCAATCCCCTTTGCTCATCCAATCCCAGTGCAATGATTCCATTATCCGAAGTGCCTGCTACTGCATTATCTTTATCTGATAAGATTCTGCTCCATTTTGAACAAGTGTCTTTGAAACACAGTGAAGTATCCTAAAAAACTCTGCCTTAATTCATGTAATTTTGTGAAAATAAATGTACATAGGTTGCCGTATCTTTTTTTTTTTTTTGTCCAGTGCTGCAAAATCAGCTTGGGAAGAGGGGATGAGCAGCAATGCAGAGGGGATGAGCAGCAATTTTGAGTGGCACATTTTCAGGAGAAGGGTAAAGACGCCCTTTTCCCATTGGTGCTAGTCCTTTGCTTAAGATTTCAAGATTTCAGCTTCCTCTGGATACTTTTCCTTCTGGAATTGTGGAGCTGTCAGAAAAAATAAACCCTGCAAATATATTAGATGTGTAGCATAGCCTTGAAGAATAAGCGGTAGGTTTTGCTGAAAAAAAGAGAAAACCATGTGTGGTGTGGTCCTTGTGAAACCTCATAACCTTTGATTGCATGAAGGCTGGGGTATAAGATTAAATGTTCCCCCTCATTAAAAAAAATCCTTGCTTGTGGAAAGGGGGAAATACTTTTTGGCCAAGTTTTCTGTGGAAATCTACAAGTTGCAGTTCAAAAAAGTAAGGCTTCCCATTCTAGATGCTTGAGTGAACTGTCAGATTTTAACCTGGCATCAAAACAAAGGCAGTGTCATTGATGGTCATGTGTCATGCAGAGAAGGCATTCTACACTACAGGCTGAGAAAGCATTCCATGGGATTTAAGGATGGTACACTATAAACAACCTTATCCTGCTCCTACTGCCAACCTTCCCTGCCTGGCAGATTTCCCATGAATTTTATACAGTTTGCTGTTTATCAGTGCCAGAGAGGAAAGAGTGATTTGCTGGGGGAGCAAGCCTTCCATTCAGTTCCCAGGGATCCTTATGCAGATTGAGCTCTGCTTCTTCCCAGGAAGGATGGAGATTGCTGGGATAGACATATATTTATATGTGTAAATTCCAAAAACAAGGATGGGTAACAACATTCCTGTTAGAATATAATCTACAGACTTTGTATCCTATTGTGGGAGGAGGCAAGGACAGAAAAGTTCAAAAATCATCTTGGCTACATGTTGATCTTAGCTAGCAGGATCTGTAGCTAAATTAAAGTACCAAAATGGAGACCACAGATTCTGATAACACTAGAACTAACTCCACTGAAGTTAAACGGGGAGAGACAAGAAGAAAGGGAAGCTGTGGGATTCGCTACGACAAGAATCGTGCTTAACATTATTCTACCATAATTTGATTCACTGTCCTCTGGTTTGGATTTAATCGACACCCCATCTTATTCTTTTGATCTTTCACTTCCCCTGATAAGAAATTTGATAGAAACCCATTTTAAGAAAAAGAACATTTTGAAATATGAAAAGGATGCTGCTTCCAATAAAATTAAACAGAGTAATCTGAGATTCTCTCCAGAAGCAGTGTTCGTGTAGTGTAATCATGTTGCATAGATAGATAGATAGATAGATAGATAGATAGATAGATAGATAGATAGATAGATAGATAGATAGATAGATAGATAGATAGATAGATAGATAGATAGATAGATAGATAGATAGATAGATAGATAGATAGGGAGAGTTGAAAAAGAATAGTTTTTATGAAATTTGGGGCAGATTCTTGGAATATGTATTAACAAGAGGAAAGGGGAAAGCTCCAGATCAAGAATCAATGCAGTTCTGGAGAAGAGAACAATAAAAGAAGAGGAAGAATATACAGTGGTGCCTCGCATAACGAGCGCACCGTTTAACGACGAATTCGCATAGCGATCTTTTTTTTATCACTAATGCGACCGCATTGCGATGGTTAGATAGGGCGAAGATCGCATTGCAATGATCGGTAAGCGTTTCGCTTACCGATCTTCGCATTGCGATGTTCCTAGAACAGCTGATTGGCGGCTCCAAAATGGCCACCAGACACCCAAAATGGCCGCCGCAAGTGTTTTCGCGCCCTGCCTTCGCTTACCGAGGGCGCGAAAATGGCGGCGCTATGGAGGAACTTCGCTCAACGGTGAGTTTGGGCCCCATAGGGCCCCAAGTTTAATGCGTTCCTATGGGTTTTTTCGATCCGTTTAGCGATGTTTCCTCATAGCGACGATTAATCCGGAACAGATTAACGTCGCTATGCGGGGCACCAGTGTAAGTGGAAGAAGACGAGTATAGCAAGACGTCCCGTCTATGGTGGTGGGGAACACAGTTATATTATATTTTGATTTGTGTATTTTATGTTTTTGTTTTAAATAAAAATCTAAAAGACAGACAGACAGACAGACAGACAGACAGACAGACAGATAGATAGATAGATAGATAGATAGATAGATAGATAGATAGATAGATAGATAGATAGATAGATAGATAGATAGATAGATAGATAGAAAGTAGCTCTTTATATTTGTGATATTCCTATATTATATACAGTGGTGCCTCGCTTAACGGGTGCCCCGTTTAACGAAGAATCCGCATACCGATGCGGATTTTGCGATCGCAAAAGCGATCGTATTACGATGTTACCTATGGGGAAAAATCGCTTAGCGATTTTTCCCCATAGGCACCATTTTCCCCCAGCTGATCGGCGGGGGCATCAGAAGGACCACGGGAGAGGGCTCCCCCTGCGGTCCTTCTCAAGCTCCCGCCGGTCAGCTGGGGGAAAATGCAGGTGGGAGCTTGAGCGGGGAGACCTCTTCCTCCGAGGAGGCGGCGGCGGCGGCTCATCCGAAGGCCGGGCTCGCTCCTCCCGGGCTGTGGAGGGGGAAGGGGGAAGAAAAAGACCCAGCGCTGCCGGGTGCTTGGCTCCTCCTCCCCCTTCACCTCCTTCTCTTCCAGCCGGCAGCCGGCTGCCTTGTCCCTTCCCGGGCTGTGGAGGGGGAAGGGGGAAGAAAAAGACCCAGCGCTGCCGGGTGCTTGGCTCCTCCTCCCCCTTCACCTCCTTCTCTTCCAGCCGGCAGCCGGCTGCCTTGTCCCTTCCCGGGCTGTGGAGGGGGAAGGGGGAAGAAAAAGACCCAGCGCTGCCGGGTGCTTGGCTCCTCCTCCCCCTTCACCTCCTTCTCTTCCAGCCGGCAGCCGGCTGCCTTGTCCCTTCCCGGGCTGTGGAGGGGGAAGGGGGAAGAAAAAGACCCAGCGCGGCCGGGCGCTTGGCTCCTCCTCCCCCTTCACCTCCTTCTCTTCCAGCCGGCAGCCGGCTGCCTTGTCCCTTCCCGGGCTGTGGAGGGGGAAGGGGGAAGAAAAAGACCCAGCGCGGCCGGGTGCTTGGCTCCTCCTCCCCCTTCACCTCCTCCTCTTCCTCTTCAAGCCGGCAACCAGCCGGCTTGTTCCTCCCAGGGCGGCAGCGGCGGCGGCAGGGAGAGGGAAAGGGCCTGGCGCTTGGCTCCCCCTCTCCTGCTTCTGGCTACTTTTGAAACACCCGCGGGCCAGCTGGGGGGAAATGCCAGCTGATCGGCGGTTGCAAAATGGCCGCCGCTGTTTTCAGGACGGATTCCTCGCTTACCGAGGCGGCGAAAATGGCCGCCCCTATGGAGGATCCTCGCTGAACGGTGAGTTTTTGCCCCATAGGAACGAATTAAACAGGGTTTGATTCGTTCCTATGGGGTTTTTCTTTCCGTTTAGCGATGTTTTCGTACAGCGACGTTAATCCTGGAACGGATTAACGTCGCTGTGCGGGGCACCACTGTATATAGGATGGTGAAACCTTGTGAAGGATGGTGAAACCTCAGAGGCTGGTGGCTATATATATATAGCCACCATCCTCTGTCTGATTTTAACTCTCTACTTGTATAAAGCAGAGTTTGTTCCACTCCTGCTTATTTCATAGGTACAGTACCTTTTTGTCTTATGTTGCTAGTATGTACTGAGTTTTTAATGACACTAAAGGTACCTGCCAAGTTCTACAGTAGTTTTGGTACACACTGTTCTCTCCTCACTTGGGACCTGGATTTCAGAACCTTCCTGTTATATACTGAACATTTTTATATTTTGGAGTGTGAGATTAGATGTGATACAGTAATAAACATTGAGGGCACAATCCTATGAAAGTTAAACTTTGAGTTTTACTAATTTCCAGACCAGTGAGCCCATCACATATTCAATGCTTCCATTTAAAAAATTATCAAATTTGGAAAATTCCATTAATTCTGGCGTTGGACTGTGCATGGCTCTATTCATATCATCTAAATGCTAAACTTTAGCATTTTTGGTTGTTGTGGGTTTTTTGGGCTCTTTGGCCGTGTTCTGAAGGTTGTTCTTCCTGACGTTTCGCCAGTCTCTGTGGCCGGCATCTTCAGAGGACTGGAGTAGGAACTCTGTCCATGCTCTGTTGCTGTTTGTTGGATAATTGAGTATTTATAGCTGTGGGAACAGCTTTTGTCTTTTTTCAGGAGATAGGGTGTTCAGCGTGTTTTTTTGTTGTTGTTGTGAGGGGAGAGATTATTTGTTACTGTAAGAGGGGAGAGATTATCTGTTACTGTGATTGATGGATGTCGTTAGCTGGTCTTTTTTGTGCAAAAAAGTGTCTCTTATGTTATTTGATTCTGGTATGAATGCTGCGTTTTGTGGTTCCAATAGATACCTGTCCACAACTGCAAGGTAGCCGGTATACTCCTTCAGACCCACCACAAAAATACAACAAATATTATGGACAGCAAAGGACAAAAGGGACCCCCTCACCACTGCAGAGCATGAGAGACACTGCAGACTAAAACAACCGGAAAAAGCAGCAGTAGCTGAACATGCCCTAAAACAAGCTGGACATGAAATTCTATTTCAAAATACTGAAGTACTGGACAACACCAGCAATCATTATGTTATACTGCACAGGGAAGTCATTGAAATCCATAAACATGAACAGAATTTCAACAAAAAGGAAGAAGGCCTAAAACTAAACACGGCCTGGCACCCAATATTGAAAAATACAGCCTGTAAAAGGTCAATGAACTCTACCCAGCCACAAGGACCGGGGATCATTGCACAAAAAAGACCAGTTAATGACACCCATCAATCACAGTAACAGATAATCTCTCCCCACAGCTATAAATACTCAACTGTCCAACAAACAGCAACAGAGCATGGACAGAGTTCCATACTCCAGTCCTCTGAAGATGCCGGCCACAGAGACTGGTGAAACGTCAGGAAGAACAACCTTCAGAAAACGGCCAAAGAGCCCGAAAAACCCACAATAACCATCAGATCCTGGCAGTGAAAGCCTTTGAGAATACATTTAGCATCTTTGTTCTACCAACAACTTGCTGGAACGTCCTTAGGTTGGCAACCTATGATCTGGAAGGATGTAATCTAGACTGCGGAGAAATGGCTTGCTCATTTACCTCCCTTGCTATCATGCTACAAATCCCTTGCTTAAATTACAATTATGGTGTCTGTTTTCCTCTGTTATACATTGGAAAAGTATTAAATGGAATAGGGAGCTAGGCCTATGCTAGGCCATGAAGCCTTCCCAGCTAGCCCTTTTGACTAGAGAGCCACATTTAATCATCTGTTAGATGTGGATCTGTCAGGTGGAATTCTTAGAAGGGACAATTATAGGATCTGTTGTTCAAAAAAATCTGAAACTCCCGTGTCTATTGATATTTGCACATTTCTATGGTTATGTCAAGCAAATAGAAGGAAAGCACACAACCTTATTTGTCATCCCTCACTTTTTTCTGTGGTTTTGCTGAAAATTAGTGATTGTTCTTCTTTGTAAAGTGGATGGGAATCTCTCACTCCTTATAAATCAATTTTTAATCTATATCTAACATCTTTGAGAACAGAACTACTATTCTAGCAGCTTGAACATTGCCCTCTGCTGATCATGTCATATAACAGGACACTAAATAACTACTGCTTTCTCTTGGGAAAGCCTCACAAAACCAAGTACAGTAGTTGTTTATTTTCTTATGCCATTTGCAGATAAACATGGACTTCTGTATCATTTGTCATAACTCTTTAAGTATTTATTTATTTATACCTTGCCTTCTGGCCAAAAAGGAAAAATAATCAAAGATACAATTATTTATTGAGAAGCAGTCTTATTAAAAACATGACACTGAATCAAATATAATGCAATTTAAAACACAATAATAAAAGACATAGGTGCCAGCTCTCAACCTATTAGACCTGCTGGGGAGGAAGCAAAAGCACAATGGATGCACCCCTGACAGGAAGTGATGTATCTAATAGGAACTTGCCTGTGTCAATGTTCTCTGTGGGGCTGTTACACCAGAATGAGGCTTCTCTGCTGTTGTCTGTAGCAGCATGGGATAACTGTGTTGCTGAACACCCTGCACTGGTCACTTACTTGCTACTGCAGTCCTAACAGGACCAAACTGGACTCTTTTCTTCCTAATCATTTCTAAACATTAATTAATTTGTGGACAGCAAATGTGGCCCCCATGGTTTTTTTTCTTATTTCCACTGTGAGTAAATGAAAATGATATCATTGGGACTCTGAGGAGGGTCACATGTTACAAAAACGGCACATTTTCTAATTATTCCACCCACATTTGCAGATCTGGTGAAATAGAATATTTCTCTTCTTTTAAAAAAAGCTCTTTTGTTTCATTCTCTTTTCTTCTGTCTTAAATTTTGTGTCAAGAAGATATGGGCTCAGAAAGCACTTATAAGCATCATTGCATGATTTGTGTGCCAACTGTCACATGCATAACATTTGCATGCCATTATTAAGGAGAGCTAACCATAACAAAATAATTGGCTTATACTGTATAACTCTTCCTTACTTCTTTCACAATAGTTGCTAAAAAAAAACCTGATAGAAAAGTTTTATACGATATCAACCGCAAATGTACAAATAAGGTAAAATAAAAGCAAACAGGACCGAAAAATCAGCAAAATAAACATGTAGCATTATTTCCCCAAAACCAGTCTGGAAAAATAATCTTTGCATCTGCATGTGATTGGGTTCGTGATCATGCTCAGGCGGCCCCTGGGTTTGGGCGGGAAAAATGGTCGGAGGCATCTCAGAAGTTTGAACAGTCTTCTTTTTATTATTCAACAAACTCAACTCGACAGATTCAAAAGGATCCATCAAACTTAACTCTGGCAATATTCTGTAACTTTTAACTTTAACATCTGGAGTTATCAAATCACTTCTTACAGAGGGGCCGGACCAAACCACTCTCTGTCTGTTATCGGCCTCAGCGGGGTACTCCTCATGGCACAGGCTGTCCCACAGCAGGGGTGTCTCGCCCAGTCCCCCTCGCACGGTTGGTGGGGAAAAGAGGGACTGGGACGGATCACCCTCCTCCCCCCATGCTGATTGTGTGGGTACACAACCACGGTCCATTCCAGAGGCTCAAGATCTTCCCCCTTCATGTGGTAATCCTTCGGGTCAGGCAGCAACCCACCTCCAAGCTGGAGATTCGGAAAGTCCTTCAACAGTCCATGCCATTCTCCAAATTCGCCACTCAGCTTGGTCTGTACCGCACGATCCTTCCTCTCAGGTATTTCCCCACCGGTCACAATTCTGAATTCCCGCGCATTTGTTTCCTCACTTATAACCTCCTCCCACACAATTAGATCTTGCTCCTCTCCTTTATCCTCTGCTAGACACACCTCCAATGACCCCTTCCACGCCGTATCACTTTGCTCTATTTCCACTAACACTCCCACCACGCAACCTTGACTCTCCTCTGGCTTCTGCTCTATAGAGGATGGCACACTGGCCTTCTTGCCTTCACACTGCATCAAACTAAAAAGGGCACAGATAAGGCCAGTTAGATAGCCTCTTAACCTAGATACATTTCTATCCTAGCCAGTTGCATGGCTAATGGAGAGAATCCTTGCTTCCTGCCTAGATCATCCCTTTAGGATGATTCACAAGTCCACTCCATTGTCAGAGGGGATGATGGAGGTCTATGGTGGGTGTGGGTGTGTCATAGATCCACATGATCTTAAGACTTCCCCTTCTCCCAATATGCCCCCAAACAGGTATGTGAACAATGACAGATGGGAAGCATATGCTAAAGAAAAATAGGGTGTGTGTGAAATTGGTGGATGAAATCAGTACCAAAATTACATTATCTCATACTCTTGCTATTACCCATGTATAGCCGTGCACTCTCCTTCTAGTCTCTCATATCATGATCCTCACTAATATTTTTGCCCCCAAAATTGCCCCATTTTGTCTCTGCAGCTTGAAAAATCCTTTCCAGACATTTGTGAGTTCTGTGGCAGCCCGTTGAGACACTTTCCTTCATTTGAAAGCCTGGAACAAATAGCTAAGTATGGATATGTAAGTAACAGAAAAGTACTCCTCGTGGCCTCCCTACAAAGCCAAGGAGACCACATCACCTCCAGGTAATGGCAGGACCTTGCTTTCCAGCTTTTTTGTTGCCAGCAATGCAGAGAGCTTCATGAATTCATTGTCAATGAAAAAAACCGTTATGCAAAGGAAGGACTAAAGCTGATAGACATCTCCACTAATCAGCCCCGTGGGAGCGAGGTTGAGAGGCAACAAGCAAGGGAGAGAGCTCGACAGAGGTACTGCAAGTTGTGGATATAAGCTTTCTAGGGCAGAGGAGGAAATATCTGTTTATCACAGCACAAACTTGCCCCATTCCACATGTTGCAAATTAGTTTTGTTTTGTGGTTGGATGTCTGAAAGTAAATAGAGACTTCATTTGGAAGTCTGGTTGCTTAGGCAGGGAGATTTGAAGGAAAAGAAAACACAATAGCAGGAAGTACACATTTCCCTTGATATGTGATTACCTTTCAGTTAATTATTTTCAAGAACAAATTTGTGCCTTTCAGGGGAAAGCCATAAAAATGTTTTGTAATGCAATGGCAGAGATCCTATTGCATAACTTAATGCCCGCAGAAAGGTGATGATAATCAGCAAGGGGTAGTTTTTGGTAATTATAAACTTCCT
Organism: Pogona vitticeps; assembly: GCF_051106095.1. Lineage (NCBI taxonomy): Eukaryota > Metazoa > Chordata > Lepidosauria > Squamata > Agamidae > Pogona > Pogona vitticeps. The sequence continues at coordinate 28,338,700 of NC_135785.1, forward strand.
ACTTTTTCCAACTCCCATATAATCTCTTCAATTGCATGGAAGCTGTGGGAGCCACAGGATGGGAAGAGGAATTCTTTCATTTCTCTAAATTGCTGCCACCTGATGACATTGCCACCAAAGGACGTGGTGGCGCTGTGGGCTAAACCGCAGAAGCCTGTGCTGCAGGGTCAGAAGATCAGCAGTTGTAAGATCAAATCCACGCGACGGAGTGAGCTCCCGTCACTTGTCCCAGCTCCTGCCAACCTAGCGGTTCGAAAGCATGCAAATGTGAGTAGATCAATAGGGACCACCTCGGTGGGAAGGTAACAGCATTTCGTGTCTAAGTCGCACTGGCCATGTGACCACGGAAGATTGTCTTCGGACAAAACGCTGGCTCTATGGCTTGGAAACGGGGATGAGCACCAACCCCTAGAGTCGAACACGACTGGACAAAAATTGTCAAGGGGAACCTTTACCTTTACCTTTACGATGACATTGCCACCAGGGGGAGGCCTTCCATAAATAAGGACTCTCACCTCCCATCCTGTGGCCTCCACAACTTCCACATGATGAAAAGGATTGCATTGGAGTTGTAAAAACTATTGGACAGAAGTAGATAGATAACTACAATTGCCACTGGCTAATGACATTATCAGCCTTCTGCTGGCATATTTGCACCAACAGGATTTCAGCTAATTAATAGGAGATAACTACTTAGTAGACTTTTGGTCTAGATGGGAGGGATAGAATTCAATCAATCAATCAATCAATCAATCAATCAATCAATCAATCAATCAAATAAATAAATAAATAAATAAATAAATGTAAAGTAGTTTAAAAATAGTAATTTTAGTGATTTAAAATGTTCTTTCTGGAGGACATGGTAGTTTCTTGTCTTGTGTGAAAAAGGTTATGGAGGAAAACTTAGTGAGGTTGTGGAATTGCTTGTAAATGGATTTTGGATCCTGAGCTCAGTTAACTTAGCACAAAAGGCCTCATAAGATTCTAGAGAGATTTGATTGCTGGTAGCACCGATAATTTCAGGGGAAAGAGTGGGATGGGGATCACTAATTCAAGAAACTTTACTTATTTTCAGTTTCTAGTCTCTGAATCTGAGTTTTCCTATTAACTCAGAAACTCTTACCCAGCTTCTTAAGGATTAATTAAAAGTTATAAGAAGTGATGGCTTTGGTATTACAGAAAAAGATACGGCTGAGATAGATATACAGGGGTATTTGATACCCAGAAGGTGCTTTTTTGTGGTAGTGGCTACCTGAGCAGTTACCTATGTTATGTCTCCAAAAGCATCTAAACCTTAGCTTCAGTATAGGGAATACATATCATCTATGTTTTGATTTTGCAGAATGAAGGAGAGACAAATGACAAGGCAGCTTACCTTTGTACCGGACCATGAAAAGGAGTTCTTTCCAATACATGGTGCAGATTGTGAGTGCAATTTTATTCTGTTGATGTAATAGACAGTGGCCAGAATCTGATTGCTGATTTATGCTTGTGGGTAGCTTAGAGAGAAGGGTACCTGTCTGTAGAGCCAGAGACTGAGAAGATTAATTCCCCACTCTACCTCCCAGGAGAAGAGGCAGCTTGTATAGCCTTGGGAAAACCACGTCTGAGTACTTTATATCTAGACAACCATTGGAAAGTGTCACCATAAGTTGGAATTGACTTTATCCAAATCTCCCAGTAATGACCACTGCTTAGGATTGACTTTAGCTGAGTGAACAGATGACTGTGCAAGCAGATATTATTTTAAATAGAGATCACCTACTACACCACATAATAGGTAACACAATATATAAATCAGTAATAGATCTTAGACCATTAAGTTTAAAAATTAATTAGATAAGGTTAAATATTAGAAACTGAGAAATTAACTCAATGTTTTTCTATGTTGGGAACCAGACGTATGCAAAATTGAATTTTTGACTGCGATTCCCAGACTTCCCCAAACCGTTTTGGGGATGGAAGTCTGGGAGTTGTTCAGAAACACAAATTTTTGCATCTTTATTGGGAACCATCATAGGATATATTTTTTTTCTTTAAAAGAATAATTCATTTGAAGTATAGTTCTGGAGCTTTTCCTATACACTGAATGGCCAGAGAGACAAACAAGTGGGTCCTAGGGCAAACAACGCCTAAACTATCTCTAGAGGCAAAAATGATGAAGCTGAGGTTGTTATATTTTGAACACCTTATGAGAAGGCAAGATTCTCTAGAAAGAACAATAATTCTGGGAAAGGTTGAAGGCAGCAGGAAAAGAGGAAGACTGACTATGAAATGGGCTGACTCCCTAAAGAAACCACAGGCTTGAGTTTACAAGAGCTGTGCAGGTCTCTTGAGGAGAGGACATTTTGAAGATTGATCATTCATAGGGTCGCCATAAGTTAGAGGTGACTTGACAGCACATAACAACAACATTGGGAACCATTACTCTATAGAAAGTCAATTGGTGATTCCTAACTATACAGTACTTTTTGGACATTGTCTAGCCGGGTTTTGGTGGTGGCCAGAGGTGCTTTTGCAGTTAAACCTAGTGGGCAAGCTGTGGCCATTCCTGGAGAAGTCTGACCTAGTCACAGTGACAAATGCTTTAGTTGCATCCTGTCTGGATTATTGTTATGCATGTAATAGTATGTACATGGCTGCCTTTTGAAACTGCTCAGAAACCTCAGTGGGTTCAAAATGCTGCAACTAGATTGTTAACCTGGGCTAGTTACAGATATCAGATAAACCCCTTGTTCCAGCAACTCCCACCAGCTGCTGATCTCTTTCTGGGCATAATTCAAAGTGCTTGGTTTTCATCTAAAAAGGCCTAGATGGCTTGGGTCCAAGCTAGCTCAAAAACCACATCTCTCTCTCTCTATGAGCCTGCCTGGGTGGTTGAGATCATGAGGGGAGGCTTTTCTCTCAGTGCTACCACCTCTCACAGGCATGCGTGGTAGGGACATGGGAGAGGGCCTTCTCTGTTGCTGCTCCCAGACTCTGGAATTCCCTCCCACAAGAGGCCAGGCTGGTCCCATCTTTGCTGTCCTTCCAGAAGCAGGCAAATACCTTTCAGCCAGGTGTTTCCTTACTAACCGACCATCTAGAAGACAATAAATGGGTTGGTTTCTATTTTGTTGCTCTTAAATCTGTTTAAGTCATGCTTTTACCTAACATTTTTAATGTAGTGTTATTACATTTTTAAATATTTGAATTATGTACTGTTTTTTGCTTTTAATATTGTGTTTTAATGATGGAAGCCTTTTTGAATCTTTTTTTAGGAGAAACACAGGGCAAAAATATTTTAAATAAATAAAAAGCTGTGACCAAAGTTTTGATTCCTCCAGAAGTCTTTGTCAGGCTTAATGTTGAACCAAATGAAACACCTTCTGTCTCTAACTGTTGTAACCCAGACATAAAATTAACATTGTGCTGGTGCCCAACTTCACAAAAGAATTTGAATTTCTTTCCTGCCTACTACCTTTCTACAGCCTTGCATCCTTTCCCACTCCTGCAGAAGAAGTTTTTAGAATAGAAGAGAAATTGCCCTTCCTGTTTCTTTTGACAGAACCAGGTCCATCTATACCTCATGAGATAGTGGCCATAGATTGCTGAATGAGTCACACAAACATGATTTATTTAAGTCGCAGCAGATAAAAGATAGCTATCTGGATAGCTCAGTGGTTCAGGAGAGTTTGGAGAGGCAGAGGTTAGGAGTTTGATTCCCCACTGTGCCTCCTGCAAGTAGAGCCAGCCTGTGTGGCCTTGGGCAAGCTGCACAATCCCAGGGGTGGCCCCAGAAGAAGGGAATAGTAAACCACTTCTAAGTATTTTCTACCTGGAAAACCCTGAAAAGTTATAACAAGTTATTCCCTGGCTTTGCTGGCACCCATTGTTCCACAAGCACTTACACAACTGCAAGCAAAAAAACACCAGCTCCGTTATTGCTTTTTCCCCTCTGGTGTTACCTTGGGTACAGCTTACACTAGGTACAATGGTGATATTTTATTCATCCTGATAAAGGCATAGCACAATCTTGAACTGGTTACAATCCTAAATGATTAACATTACCCTTTCAAAACCTTACCTTAGTGACATTTCTTCAACAGATTGATTTTATGGAATAACATTTACTTACTAACATTCATGTTGCTTTTTATTCCTTAGACAATAAACAGTTAAGAACAGTTTCCTACTCTCTGTCCCAAGAGAGACCTTCTTTAACAGGCTGGACAAGGCTTCCTCTCCAGCTGACGGGAAGAACAGTACCAGAGGGCCAAGATACGAACTACAGTATCTCTTTCTGTGATTTCACCATTGCAGGGGGAAAGGTAAGCTATTTCTGGCATTGGAGCACCACATGCCCTTTTAGACTTTCTGTTTAGAGAATAAAAAGCATTTCCTGTAGTCTTGGTTTTATGCATGAACAGGTTTAGGAGAAGTTATGTTTTGGATTATAACACCTGCAATCACCTATCTGGCGTGGCTACTGACCTTTGAGCCTTGGCTGTGGAATTCTAAGAGCTGTCGACCAAAAAAAGTACATTTTCTATGCCTATCCTTGAATATGAGCATCAAGAAAGGAGCTAGCCACATGCTGTTTGTACATAGCACTTAAATGCTCTCTTCACAGTAATAAGCATTTACACAGCTAGCCTAATCTTGTTCAGGAAAATCCCAGGGCAAAGTCCATTTGGAGTTGAACTGCTTTCTGTAGCAGGCAACAAACTGCATTTTTGAATGCTTTATGGGTTATTTTCTGCTTTTAGAAAGAAACATTCCAGTGTAGCTCCTTCCCATATATGCTAATTTTATACAATGGTGCCTTGCTTAACGATTACCCGCTCCACGACGAATCCGCTTTACAATGAGTTTTTTGTGATCGCTATTGCCCACACATAGCTCAGTGGCAAGAAAGTTGGAGGTACAGTCTCTGGTATCTTCAATTAAATGTATCAGGTAATAAGTGATAGGAAGGACCTCTGCCTAGATGCTGAAAAGCCACTGCCAGCCAGAAAAGACGGTACTAGGCTAGAAAGACCCATAGGGAGACCTACAGTATGGTAGCTTCCTAAAGTAGCATTCCTTCTGTAATGTCTCAAAGTCTATGCATACAGTATTTGGATCCTCCACTTTTGAGCGGCCAGTTACTAGTTTTGTTATTTTCCTTCGCTGCTTCCAGAATGGCAATTCGAATGTTTGCCTACAAGATGTATAGTTTTGTCTTAGCAGGGCAAGAAAAGTGACAGTAAAACCCACTCTCAGAGTTTAGAAATATGTCTGTCTCATAATCCCCCAGCCAGTGTGGCCACCAGCCATGGTGGCTAGGAATTTGTGAGAGTTGAAGTCTAAAAACGAAATCTTTCCAAATTCTGCCTACTCTGTAGATATGGTTGGACCTACTGCTTGCTGGCTTGTCTTCTCAGAATCCTTTCGGAACTTCATATGGGGGAAGGTGCAGATGCAACTATGTCATTTGAAGCAGAACATCTGGAAGGGACAATGCAGTCAGCCAAGTTATGTGACAAAACACTGGCTTTTTGTCCCCCGTCTCTCACTTCCCTCTTCTGTGCTTGGTGATCTTGGATTCTGAATACTTATTTTGAAAAACGGTTTTGATGTGTTTTTCTCACTGTTTTCCTCCCTGTATGTGCAGTTACTGAAAAAACAATTCTTACAACAATACTACAAAAATGGTGTGAAGTTTCTTACCATGTTCCCAGATGGTACTGCACAAATATTGTATCCTTTTATGGCTGATCTTGTTCCATTTCACTGTATGGGTGGTGAAGAGCATCAGTGACATTGCCAGCATTGAAGCAGAAAAAAGGTCTTTAGGACGACAGGCAAACCTTAATTAGTGGTGGCTCTGATCCAGGAATGTGAATGTTCAAGAGATGTTCCCTCAAGCTTGGCCATTCAATCTTGGAGGGCCACAGACCACTTTGACATTCCTCCGGACACTTGAAAACTAAGCCACAAAATAACAGCCTTCAGAAGCTTGTGAAGTTTGCCATTTGTATGTTACTTCCTCGTGGGCTCTTTTGTTTTTTTAAAAAATAGCTTATCCTGAACTAATATGGCCATTGGAGGGGAAAAAATCACATTTCAGAGTCAAATTATTCCCCCAAAAGTTTTTGGGCGTGTGATTGCCATTTTGTGGAGCTTATGGGTTCAGGGATACAACCGATAAACCGTGTTACCCACTTTTCTGCTGTAATCCATCACACCATTATATTGTTCTTGGCAATGACTTCCTTTTACTTATTTACTTCCTATTTTTATAACTTATTTTTTATTCTAAAAGTACACATGCACAAAAATCATAATTCACTCAAATCACCCACTTGCCCAATGAAGTGGCAAGTGAAGCAGTCATAGGAACCTTATCTATACACAGCTATCCATCTGGAAATCTGGCAATTATGGTTGTACAAAAGAACACGGATGCAGGGTACATTTGTATCGTTCAAGAAGACAAGCCTGAGAATGCTGAAATCCAAGCCGTGTTTGAGTCCTGTGGTAATAGTACTTGCTATCATCCAAATGGGAACGTATGGTAAGTTCATTTAACGTAGAGGGTGTGGGTTTTTGTTTTGTTGTTGTTGTTGTTCTCAGTTTCTAATGGATCATACATTCCATTGGGACACTGTTAGGTGATTAACTGAAATTGTAGGGAAGTTTAATCCTTCAGTCAGTTGATAAAATCTGTATGCATTTTCAATTCTTTTGAAGGTAGCATATATTTTATTTTAACTGACGCTCAGCTGTCACAGCAGCAGGGATCTTGGAAGCCATGTTCTCACCCATGCTGCAGAAAAGGAGAAATGCTGCTTCTGAGATGATGCCTTTCTTTTTCAGTTTTCTGTTATTTGTTTAAAAGGCTGTCTAAGTAATTGAAAATGATGCATTAGTCATTTAAATTGAACAACCGATTAGATCAGAGGTGGGGAATTTTTGGCCCACCAGATGTTTTCGGCTTCCAAGTCCTGTGGGCCTTTACCTTTGACATTGCTGAATGGGCTGATTGGAGATGGAAGTCCAAACATCTGAAAGGCTAAAAGTGTTCCACCTCTGAATCAGATACTGTCTCCCATAGTTTCAGTTCAGATAATGTTACAGTATATTATTTCAATAGTCATGCCTCAAAGCAGTTTGGAGAGCTTTATTAAAAAAATTCACTATGATTAGAATTGAAAGCTGTCAGTCCCAAAACCACACCCCTTCTGCACCCTTCTGTCCATTCTCTCCTCTTTCCCTTGGTGCTGTATTCTCCTTATATAGAGGTCTTGGGGGGGGATGTTATTTAGCAACTGTTTTGAGAATGTTAATTGCTCATAAAATGTCACTGCTTGTTCTTTCTGCATTTCATTGTCTTCTGACCTTACTGTTTGTAACCTTTTCCTCCATGGGTATATACACCTATAATTCAGGATAGCCATGCATCTGATGACTACAGACCCTAAAGGTTTGTACCACAGTAAGATTCCAGAATACTATGAGGCGTTGTTTTTTTTCTGCAAGACAATAATATAGTTATCACTGTCAAAATAATACTGTTGTTACATGTTTTCAAGTCATCTCGGACATATGGATGAGTGACCTCCAACATATCCTGTACTGAACAGCCCTGTTCAGCTCTTGTAAACTTACAGCTATGAATTCCTTTAGGGAGTCAATCTGTCTCCTATTTAGTCTTATTTCCTGCTGCCTTCTACTCTTTCTAGCATTATTGTCTTTTGACGTAAGTCTTGCCTTCTCATGATGTGCCCAAAGTATGACAGCACCAGTTTCACAATTTTTGCTTCCAGAGAAAGGTCAGGCTTCATGTGACTTAGAACTCACTTGTTTGTCTTCCTGGTAGTGCAGGGTATCCACAAAGAACATTGCAGCCTTCTTTTTTCAGCTACGGAGACAGCAATCTTAGGAGTTGTGTTGAATGTTTGAGCAATCAAACAACATCCTCAATGAGGCATAGTGGGCAAACAAGGCAGCAGTGATTCTGTCAAAATCAGTCCCAATGTATTACTAGTTTTTTTCTCTCTCTTGGGTTTAGTGGTACCTGGATGTGATGAGGCTTACAGACCTGGGGAGTGGGTGGGAATAGAATATACCCTTTGGAGCTCTTGTGAAGTTACTATTTTCCACATTCAGGATAAACATTACAATCCGAGGAGGCCATTATTCAGACCAAGCAGGCAACAAAGTGAAGGCATGGATCTGGCCAAACCACCTGCAGAAAAGCAACCCCAGCGTGTCGTTTAAACCGGTCTTTCTATCCTTGAACCAGAATGTCGGTGTTAGGATACTTGGACAAGACAAAATAGCCATTTCTTTTCTTGCAATGGGGAAACAAGCAAAAATCAACGTAGGAACAAAAGTAGAGGTACTTTATTTTATAGAGGTATTTTATCTTAAAGAAACTAAGGTGAGAGTTTATCTATTCAGAGCAGGACAAGAAATAATGGGGCAGTTTTGTGGGTGGACAAGAAAGCCTTTTTGGGAAAAGGGGCAGTGGAGCAGCTAACTTCAAAATACTTGAAAATGAAATTAAATTTGTCACTGACTGATTAACAGTCAAGGCTGACTGGGTTTGTGCAAGTAGATGTTATGTTCCATCACATTACTTTTGATTTAGGGTGCCTCTAGAGAGGTTTTAAAGGTATGCAAGGAGTGGTTTTGTCACTGCCACTCTCCCCCAAATGAATCTCCATGGCTGAGCAAAGATTTTAATCCAGGTCTCCGGATTCTTACTCTGGTCCAATTCTGTATCCTCTACTACATCACCCTGGCTCTCATCCAGTTAAGTATCCATTAAATAATCTTGGGGAGTATCTAAAATCCACAGAGCACTTCAAAAGCATTTATATAAATTTGGAAAATTAAGAGTTCTAGCTAATTGAAACAAATACTGTGTTTCTACTGGATATAGACACATGGGGCAAAGACATCCTTAGACAGAGAAAAATGTGTTCATTGAAAAGTAGATTTACATAAAATGAAATCTTCCAAGTTCAGAATCTCCTGATTAAAGCTAGCTTGATAGCTCAGTGAGTGGGGTTTCTGGCTGTGGAGCCAGAGGCTGGGAGTCAAATACCCCATTGTGCAACCCAGAAGAGCCAGCCTATATAGTTTTGAGCTAGCTGCACAATCCTAGAGCATCCCCAGAAGGGAATAGTAAACCACTTCTGAGTACTCTCTACGTATAAAGCTTTGAAAAAGGTTTACATAAGTCTGAATTAACGACAGTACACAATTATTATTATGAATTATTAAATAGTTCAGCCACAGTACAAGGGTTTCTTTTGCAACTTTCCTCATAAATTGCTTCTCAGTTAAGATGGTCACATATAGTTATGGTATGGATGAATTCTTCTCTTGTAGCTGGTCCTGTCATCAACTCCACAACAGAAAACTTGTATTAGCATTTTAGTTTCAAAAATTAACAATGCAATTATATACATAGCTACTAAGAGAATGTATTCAGTGGAATGTATTCTTACAGATGTTCATACAGGGATGTGCACAAATTCCACACTGTATTTTATATAAGTGATTCATATGGGTATATGGGAAAAAGAGCAAGAATGCCAGTCTTTTTTTAATGAGCAAAGACTTTAGGAAATACAAATTGTAAAGATTTTTTAAAAAACACCAGTTCAGAAGATATGTTGTGGAATGCTGATCTTCTTGAGGTTTCACAAGGGTGATACGCATATGCATGGAAGGAGATAATTTTTTAAAATACTCAAAACAAGATGATTTAAAAGAATAACCTGTGAATTGCAGAGCTAGAAGGGACCCTATGGATCATCAATTCCAGCCCCTCTTAAGTAGCACAGTGGGAAATTGAATAATGCATTTGGTGCTTCTGCAGTTTTTATGATGAATGGAACATGATACAGCCACTCTTATAAATTTATTTAATAAATATTTTTCTCAATTTTAAAAAGCCTAGTTTTGACACTGGGGGACAAAGATTGGGAAAGTGTCATATTTGTTGGGATATTATTCTGGCTTCAGGTGACACTATCCTGTCCCTCATAAATAGGTACATACTTATAATCATAGTTGTGTTATAGTCTATAATATTACCGCCTTTATAGTCTCCATGGTTTTCAAATGATAAGTATCTATGGGAACTGTCACAAGTCCTGGTTCTCTCATGAATGTTATGTTATGATACAAGACTTAAATATTTCAGATGTACACTTAATGTATGAAGTAACCCTTCATTTACACATTCTTGTTCCAATGACTTGCAGATGTGCAGAGACAAAAACTTAAAACCTTTCATCTCTTAAGAGGAATGAGAATTGCATGAATAAAAATCAACAACTAGTTTTTAAACTAATGTTTACCTTTGTTTAGGGCAGGGATGGGCAGCTTGGAAATATTTCCCTGATAAGAGAGTAATATTTTGGCGGTGGTGCATTGCATGCCAGATATAGATGGTGCAGAAGCCAGGATATAGATGGAGTGATAACCAAATGTAGACAAGGCCTCTCCCATTCTCACTGGCCTTCACCGTTTGTTTGTCTCCCAGATCATGCAATTCCCCAACCTGCTTTTCAGTTTGCCCAGCAGGCTTTCAAAATAAGATATTGCTTTTGCCAGGAGGGATTAATTGCTAGAAGATAAGCTTTTGAAAATTACATATGCGGGGCTAGAGATTGCCCACTCCTGGTTTCAGAAACACTGCTGTATCTATGGGAAGCTTGACTATCAGAATTGCTGATCTCTAGGGCTAAATCCAATGTTAGTCCCAATCACAATAAACTTACTGAAACGAGCAAGACTTCTTAGTTGCCATTAACGTAAGTCCCATTGATTTCATTGGCTCTGCTTAGTTGGAACTAATATTGGATTTAATAATCTTCCCTCTTCATTTAAATCAGTATCTACCATTTTTATTCTTATGCAAGTCATTGAATTTCTACCAGTTAATTTCTATCTGCAATTCATGCAAATCGCTAAATTTCTACTGCTTTTTCTTTCCTTAAAGCCCCTTGCTGATCACCATCCATGGCCAAAGTACGTATCTGAAGACGATCTTCTGCTTTTTGCTAGCAGAATAAAGATTCTCCGTATCTTCGCTAAACTACATGGCTATTTAGACTTTCCCACTAATGACTGGTGGACAAAACTCCAGCTTCCTTCATATGTTCTGAAACGGGCTTTGAAATTAATACACCTCTGCAAGGAGTGTGAAGTAAGCTCTGCTCTGGACACTTTAATCACAGAAATAATAAATTCACCAGACTGACCATCATTATGTTACAAGCAGAGAGTTATCTAATTGTTGTTAAGGCATAGCTACAATAGAATTCAGAGCTTGAAAACAACAAGATACAAGCAACTTACTTTTCACCAGTTATTTGGTGGCAGGGTTAGTGGTGCAACTGAGGCATTATAAAGTCATGTTTCAGATGAAACACTGGAAGGAATAACGTTTTCTCATTAGGTTTTGTCCAAAGGATCTTGGAGGCTAGTTGGATGCAACACAACATCATTGTTTAGAGCTGCTGCATTCAAAGTCAAAATAGCTATAGTGACATCCAGTTTCTGACAGAAGAACAAGAAGCATCAGCTCATTTTTGAAGTTATGCATGTTGACAGGAATTTTTCAGGTGTTATGCCATTCTCCTATCAGTCATCAGCCCCACCCAGCAAAATAATCAAAAGTAACAAAGTAATAAAAAATGCAACAAACTGCTTTTGATATTGTAACCAATAATGGCAATAAGTTACTTTCCTAACACTATAGAAGTAAAATGAATGAATTATTTCAACAAAATAACTTTCTAAGCTCTGGTTAAGTTATACATATTCAGGTGTGGTGATGGACTTGGAGCTTCATCTGTGCCTGGCATAGAACAGTTAGTAAAATACCCGAGATCTTTTTGGGTCATCAGTAATATATTCAGTTATAATCTGTTTCAAATTTCATCCAAAAGACAGCTGTTTTCAGCTACAGCCAAGAGGTGTAAACAAAATAGACCTCATCTAAAAGACCTCTACTGGGCAAGCTTGGCTACTGAAAAGCCCCTCTTCTATATGTGCATAGATTGCATTTCAGATAGAATGGAAAGTAATACTGTACCTGAAAATAATTCAAGAGCTCAGTTCAAAAGACTGTCATTCCCTTCTAGAAGCACTGCACTGCAAATTTGCTAATATGCAGAGTGACCCAACAGTCCTTTTAGGACCACAAATGACAATAATTTCTAACATTTTAATTTGTTTTTTATTTTTACCAATATTTCATATGCATCCATATTTTTAAATGGCACACTCTGATATAAATAAAGAAAGATCCAATATATTCCCTATCCATTTTAAATACATCAAATATTATCTCTATACTTCAAATTAAAAATACCTTGTAAAGTTAAGGGAAGCCAGTGTCAAATATACCCATGTAACTGACGGGTGATTGAGGCTGAGAGGACACTAGCTGGCCCAAAGGCTATTCAATGAGTTCAAAACACATATGATCTCACCAATAGACTTTCCAGCTGAAGGTGATGTTCTGGTTACTTGCCACACTGAAGGTAATAGCAGTCATATGTATGCAGATATATGACAATCTGCTGCAGAGGAGGAAAAGTATGTGGCACTGCCCCACACAAGCTCTGTATTTCAAAATTCACTTTCTTGTTAGTAGTAAGTTATAGCATGTAAAATCACCTTCTGTAAGTAAAGGTTTGTTCATTCCTAATGGATGGGGACATGTTCAGAACTTTCCATTTACAATTAGAAATGCTCTCACAACATAGGTTTATACTTCTGTTGAGACCACTGTTTTGAACATAGGCAGATTTTTGTTAGCATCTCAGAATACTATTTAGGAATAATTTCAGAAACAAAACTAAGGCTTCAACTCCCCCACTTTTAGGTCAGAGGTGGAGAGTCTTTAGCTCTCCAGATCTTTTGGAATGCAGTTTCAGTGATCCCTTATCTCTCCCCCCCCCCCCATGGAGTGCAGGCCAATTATCTAGAGAGCTAAATTTCTCCTACCTTTGTTGTGCAAAATGTCTCCAAAGATATGTCTGAATCAGTTGCTAAGAATATTTTATCAAAGATAATGAACAGAACACTCTTTAAATGATGTTCAGAACACATACAGTTAAATGCTTTTTTAAAAAAATAGGATTTCCAAAAAGCATACAGGAAACAGAAATATATGAAGATTCATTACAGTTCAGGTTTCAAACTGTTCATTCTGTAAATACCTATTCATTGATAATTATGTATTACTTTATTCACTTTTAGTGATCTTTCCATCACTAAATTATGTCTGACTTTCTGGTAGGGCAGGAGATGAAAAAACAACCCACACCTAGGTTCAGAAAGCTTAGTAACACAATTGCAACTTCTCAATTACCTCTTCACTGATTATGAGTTCAGCATAATGTTTAACATGTTTTAGGCAGAGTCTTGTTTCTTTTACTTTGCATCAGGAAACAGAGAACACTGTTTTGCAATCAAAAGCGCTATTAAAAGAAGGCAAGTTAGAGGTTTGCTCACCAAATGAATTTTGTCCCATGGATCTTCCAGAGGTTAAATCACTCTGGCTTCCAATGTTGAAATGGACTGCCAGAGCAATGGACCTGTAAGGCTTTATTTGTTCTCTTTCCTTACATTTCATTAACTTGATAAACTGGGTTCTTATATCCTTGCTGTATAGTGAATAGATAAAAGGATTGATCAGAGAATTGGTTTCTCCTAAAACAAACAAGAAATCTCTCAACACTGGGTTTATGTTGCATGAGTTACAGGCGGCTTTCACAATGGCAGTCACGTAGTAAGGTCCCCAGAATAGAATAAAGCAGATGATCACAATAAGGACTGTCCTGAGAGCTTTGAAATGGCGGAGATGAGCAATGAAAGTGTCTTCACGCAAGTAGATGCGTTGGATTTGCTTGTGTTGCAGATAGGCTATTCTTCCCACTGAGAGATGCAAGGAGCACAAGATCAACAAAGCAGGAACAAAGATACCAAAACAGATTATGTATAGGTAGTCACTCTTGGCAGCAGTCAGGACTCCACAAGGACCTGCATAATTGCTTTGCTGCAGTTGTGAGGAAATAACTGCCATGTGTCCTACTAAGAAGGAAATAATCCACAAGACGACGAGAGAGATGATGATGGGTTTCTTGCTCATGAGAGTGGGGTAATGTAGGGGTAACTTCACTGCCAAATACCTGTCCAAAGAAACCAAGAGCAAAGTGAGAATGGAGCCAATGCAAGGAGTAATGCTCAAGGAGATACGCAAGAGGCAAAGGAGCAGGTTGGTGTCAAACAGAGCATCTGTTGCATCATCCAAAGCATCCCCAATGCACATAATGCCAACTAGGAGATCAGCAGCTGCCAAGTTGAGGATGAAGACATAGTTCCTGCTTGGTCTCTTTTTCTTCAACTGGCAGATAACAATAATCACTAGCAGGTTGGCAGACGGGATGAAGACACCTAAGGCAGCATGCAGCACTGTAGACACTAGAGCAGGCATCTTCTTTAGGAAACTGTGATGGAAACATTGAGTTTTAAGATCTACTTTGCAGATACATATTATACTGCACCCACAAGATGCAACATCAAGGCAGGCATAAACATGCACCTCAGATTTCTGAAAACAAAGCAGGAAAAATGAAGTATCTGATGGGTAGACGCCTTTGTTGTGTTGTTGGACGATTTTCTATAAATTGAAGCAAACTGTCCACAGGAGCACTGCTGATGTCTTTTTAGCTACCAGCTTCCCATTTCCTTTGGTTAACTACAGGTAGTTCTTCTTAATCTGATGTGTTTGAAGATGCTCTGAGGTCCAAAGTCCTGCCGGATCAAAGCTTCAGGCAAAATGAATTCAGTGACTAAGATAATGGGAGGAAACATCTAGGGAGGGAGTCTTGTTCAGTCGATTCATGGAATTCTCTTTTGACGCAGAAAGATAAGGAAGTAGTTTGGCAAACACAAGAGATACACTGTAACTCCAGACCTGGTAGGCATGTAAAATCAGTCCATGCGTAAAAAGCATTTGCTTTGTCCATGCGAGAAAATGATCCAGAGTGTTGCTGCTATTAATATATACAGCACATCATTAAGATACTGATTATTTGAGCCTGAAAAAAATGTCTTGTGTTCCATCTGGCTAAGTGGATGGTGGCTTTCAAACTGGAAGCTCAGGGTTTAAACAAAGAAAATCTCAACAGAGCCTAGGCTTTGCAATACTGCTTGTCTTTGAAAGATTCATTAACCAAGTAGCTGAGGGCTCAGCATTTTCTACAATTTAGGCTTTTAAATTAGAATATACTTCCAGAAATGAACCATCTCCCAACATTTCTCCTAATCAAGGCAGGAATACTAAATGGGGCAGTGCGGTTTCTATAGTAGGAAATATCCCATATGCTCAATTTTCATATGCTGCAAAGACCACATAGTTATTCTTTTCAAAAAGAACAATGCTAACTTTCATAGGTCACAATTTCTCATATATACAGAAGCTCATTTTGGAAGGTAGAAAACTTGCTGAAGAGACCATTACTTTTAATTTACTGAGCAAATCAAGAACATAACACAGGGCTATCCACCTATCCTCTTGGCCATTACTTGCCTATCAATTTCAAAAAATGAAAAATAACATTAAAAAAAAGAATATTGCAGGTATCAGTCAATTCCCTTCATCTAACAAAATGGAGAACTAGATATGCTGTATATAAGAAATTGATTTTTTCCAGATATGCAAAAATGTGATTTGTATAGTTACAAAAACCACTAAAAGGCAATATAGGAGTTGGTTCTCAGTGCTTCCATATGGTAAAATGGTATAGGGAATCTACATCAAGTAATGATTGTATGGTTGAATAGATATTTCTGGAGTTCATCCATAGGATCTTAATGCACTCACAATTAAGATGATCTGCAAGTATGAATAATTTTAAGAAGTCTCATTCCATTTTGAGAAACAGTATGAGGATTTTATCATTCAGGCCCAGTTTCCAGCCTGGACAATTAAAGCAACCATACCAGCCAGGATGCAATTTCATATACTGCAGGGCTTTGAAAAGGGTAAGTTGCTTTGGTGATAGCTGCTAAGGGTGCTGGCTATTTAGGGACCACTAGAAGGCCGTGTCAGACAATAATCCTTTTTGAAACAGTAGTTTACTCTTGATCAGATTAAAAATATTTCATTGAAGAGATCTATAAACATAGTCAACTGAATATGCACTGGCTAGTTGTAGAATTAACATTAGTATTTTCTTTAGGCGACAGTTTTGTTTTGTTTTTTAGCTGGCAAGGAGATGGAATTATTTGGGCAGAACTTCCTTGCTTGATGCAAACATACATGCTTAGGTAGGGAAAAGCTTTGAGAGAAAGTCATGACCTGAAACACAGTGCTGGCTTGCACAATATATTCTGTATCGGTGGACAGAAAAGGCAATTCAGGTAAGACAGAAGTTTAGAAGAGTGGATATAGTGTCGTCGTTGTTTAGTCGTGTCCGACTCTTCGTGACCCCATGGATATAGTGTACAACTCTCAAATATACCAATACATAGTACAATGAAGTCTTCAATAACTTTTCAGAGTCACTGTTCCATTACTACCTGGTAACAACATAGCTCAATTAGAACCAAAAGGAATGTAAAGCAGCATGGAGTTCCAAAGAAATACACACTTCAGGGGGAAGAACACTTTAAATCAAAGCCACACTAGTTACTAAACCTCAGTTTTCTTGCTACCTTTAATGAAAGTAAACAGCAAGATCAAAATTGGGAGAAAATAACTGATAACTTGCAAAACCAAAACAGGAACAAATAACTAGACACTACTTCACTTCATTTTCTGCCAAGCAACCTATGGACTTTAGCTGATCAAAGAAAATTAACAATCAGTTTCCCAGAACAAAGTGCTCTGTGAAGAAGGGAAATAGACACAAAAAACCTGAGTCATGACAAATTTGAAACATAAAAGTACAGATGTACTTGACTCTGCTATATTTAGCTAACTACACAGAACTACTTTAACTGAAGCTTGCTCCAATACATGGTCAATTTATCTTCTCTCCAAACAGTCTATTTGCTAAGTTCACATTTATTGCAGATTCTGATTTTATGTTGACTGTTATAAAATAGATATCACTAGTGACTTCTCATTAATGGCTACCATAACAGTTCTAGTAATAGCTCAGCAAACACAGTTTTAAAAGCATTTGTACCTTTCAGATGTTTCTAAGCAATTTACACAACACCATTTGCCAAGCTTTTAGGGCCTTTAGGATAACCATTTGTGACCCTGAGAAGGACCTGGTAATGCAAGTTTAATAGGTGAAATGTGCGTACTGCCAATTGTCACTAAGGAGCTATCCAGATTCAATACCCTGCCTTTAGTTTTTCTGCAGTGGAAGAAGTCGCTCTATTATGTCAACCTCATATATTAGAAATCTCCCAAGCAAAGCAGGGTTTGTAAGGTTCAGGAAACAGCACCCTGAAAAGTAAAGAATTAAATAAAACTCATATTTTGAGCACAAAATTCACAATATATTTCAAGTCATACTATTTAACTACTTTGACAGTCCAAAACTGCTGAGGAAGAACACACACAAAAAGTCATTTATAGGGTGAAAAGCAGCATATAAATAAAAACAAACAGTTCTGAGTGATATAAGATATACTTTCAATTGGCTTTTCTTCCTCTGTATATAAAGCTGAATTCCATAGGACTTAATACTCCAATAAACATGTATTATGAGGCAAAAATAAGAGTAATTTTTAAAATTAAAATTAATGCTTAATTGATACATTTACTTTAGTAGAAAGTAAAAGGGCATACACTATGAAGTGGTATATAAGCTGAAATAAATTATATACTGTACTGGTTACAAAGAAAAGTGGGTATGCTATATTGCTCTGAATGCCCGTGGCAATGACAAAGCTTCAGCAATATACTCCTCCTCTTTTGAGGTAGGATGGGTAATGAAGTTCTGTAAGCATTTGGGAGCTGTGCTTAAGAGGGAAAAATATTAGTCATGGAATAATTGAATTGGACAGGGCCTGTAAGGCCATCAAGCCCAACTTCCTATTCAATGCAGGAATCCAAGTCAGAGCAGATCTGACAGATGGTTGCCTTATGTTGATTGTTTACTTGGCTTCGTGAGGATGAGAAAAATTATTACTGTTACTTTAAAGGGAAATTAAATCTCGTGGAGACACGATTACAGCCGTAACAATGTTACATGTGTGCACTTCCAAGCACAGGATAAAAGAAGAAAATTTCTGAAGTGGCACCAAATTGGCAGTACAGTGGTGCCCAGCTTGACGCTGAAATCACTTAACAATGCCTTTTTTACAATCGCTATAGCAATCGCAAAACAATGATTCAATGGGTTTTTTTCATTTGACGACAATCGGTTCACTGCTTCGGGAACCATTTCTTCGCTAGACGACGATGAGAAACAGCTGACTGGCGGGTCGCAAAATGGCTCCCCGCTGTTTTCAGGACCGATTCTTCGCTTTACAGGCATCGCAAAATGGCCACCATATGGAAGATTTTCGCTGCACGAGCAGGTATTTCCCCCATTGGAATGCACTGAACCGATTTTCAATGCATTTCAAACAAATGTTTCTTTTTATTTATGCAAATTATGTTATGTGCTATGCTATAGGTCTAATTGTTTTTATAGTGTGTGTTGTAAGCCGCCTAGAGTGGTCACAACTGACCAGATAGGCGGGGTATAAATGAAATAGAAATAGAAATAGAAATAGAAATAGAAATAGAAATAAAAATAAATAAATAAATAAATAAATAAATAAATAAATAAATAAAGAAAGAAAGAAAGAAAGAAAGAAAGAAAGAAAGAAAGAAAGAAAGAAAGAAAGAAAGAAAGAAAGAAAGACAGTACTTGGAATAAATTTGGAAATTACAAGAGAAGCTAGGTGGAAAAATAACTTTAAAAGAAGATGAGCAAAAATTCTCTGGAGAAAATTCTACAGAGCAGAGGAATCTGCTTTGCTTCACAAAGCAGTTACAGCCAAAGTAGAGCTACCCCAAATGACCAGCCCATGTGCAAGTAATGAACCTGGGGACTTTCCAGCCATCTTGTAGGGGACTCAAGTCTGCCCTTGTTTTGGCAGAGGGACTCAGTGGTGGAAATTCAAATGCTTTAACAACTCCTCCAACTACCTAAATCTTGCACTGTCGTCGTTGCGGGTGGAGGGAAAGAAGGGGAAAGCAAACAGACCACCCATGTCTGAAGTCAGAGCTCTTCAGCTCACTGTGCACTGTGTAATTGCCAATCAACAGCAACCCTTCACTCCTATTGATTCTCTAATTTCCAAATATAGCTGTGGAACAATAATGGCCCGACTACATGGCAGAAATTACCATACAAAGATATTTCAGGTTTTGGTGAAAACTACGTAACTGTTTCAGCCCAAAACTAGTTTTGAAGGTATTGATCCTTAAGAATGCAGGCACTAAAGTGGTGTTGGTTAACTGTTTTATATCATATATTTATGATATATGATATAACACACCTAAGGAACTACTACCACAGATGCAATTTACTTGTTTTCAGAGTTTGAACTGTGAAGTACTCATGGGAAAGTCAAACAATGGCCTTAAAAGATAAATTTAAACTCCCATCCCACGACTGAGTTTATGACCAACTCTGAGTGTGTTTCACAATTTATTTATGAAGTCCAGGACTTGGCCAGACTATTGATAGTGTTTTGGTGGTTTGTAACCTTCTAAGCTGTGGAAGATATACTGTATTTTTTGCACCATAAGACTCACTTTTTTCCCACAAAACACGGGTGTGGAAAGTCTGTGCGTCTTATGGAGCGAAGAAAACAGATTATATTTTCCTGTTTTCTTCTCCAAAAAAATTGGTGCGTCTTATGGAAAGGTGCGTCTTATGGAGCGAAAAATACGGTATTTGCTTCAGAAATAATTGCCACAGTGGACTAATCTGCTAGAACAAATAGAAGAGGTGAGAGGGGGGATAACCAATAATTGTAAGGTTTGTGCACAATTAAACATAAAGAACTTTAAATGTGTATACATTTCTGTTTGTTCCAAACAAAAATGTTCCTAAATGAAATCTTTCATTTCCTTTTTTTGTATATAAAGAAAGTATATTAAATATTTTTCAAATGTAAGGCTAACCTGGTGGGTGCTATGTAGCCCAAGAATTGTAGATGTTGATTTTTTAATGCATTAAAAACGCTGTTTTTGCTTTAAACTGATAATCAGGAAGACCACACAATAATTCAAGCTTCTTCACACAGAGTAAATGGAAGTTCTTTATTTAAATTAGTCACTTAGGTTCTTATTTAGGACAGCATAAAGACCAAACTACTTGATCGTTTAGACTGGCCCAGAAAACAAGACTTAAGATTGCAGAAAGAATCTGAACAGCACTTGGTCTTCTTTGAAGTCAGGATGTTGACGGAAGTTACTTTTCATATAATTTTGTTTATATTATTTAGTATACAATGCATCATTCACTCCGCAATATACTCTGAAAATATACAAAACTTACATGACTAAATCAACAATGTTTGATAGACATCAATCATCATCCAAACCAGTTTAAAAGATAACCTATACTTCTAAACATCTATTTTAAACTACAGATAGAACATACATCCCACATAAAGCAGATCAGACTTTTTTTTCCTGGGACAATATTAGGATATTAACTTATTCTGTCATTTTCTTAGACATGAATATAAGGGTTAGGTCGAGGCAAAGTTGGCTGCACTTAAGCCTTAAATTTCAATGGAGCTTAAGTGAAACAAATATAGCCTGAATCCAACTCAAAATAAAAAGCTGTAATCAGTTAATGCCTGCATTGTCTAGCACTGAACTGGTTGAATTAACATTTTTGTAAAAAAAAAAACACTATACAATATTATTGCACTCCTTGAAAGTGCAGTATTTAGAAACGTACCAGCACTGAAAGGGGTCTTGCATTAAGATTTTCAGGGAAACAACATGAAAGCGAAGAAGAGCATCCAGTCTGTACCAACAGCACGCTGTCTTCAGTACAGGCCTTCATTTATTTCGTTCATGCTGCTTTTCAAAAGTGTCACTTAACGTCTGAAAACACAGCAAGACAAAGATCAAACAAAAAACCATTTGAAGCTATTCTATATGAGATTTGCCAAGGAAGGGAATTAGAATAATCTAAAAGTCTTGATACCAGAAATAATGAATATACACTGTATGTTACTCTGCTACTATAAGAGAGAAGTTTATTAAATGAGGTTAGTGAGGGTATCTAGGTTATAAGATATCCCTCAAGCAGAAGCTTAGTTCGTTAACTAATACCAAACACTCAATTCTGATGATGCTGAATACTTTCACTATTTATTTATTTATTTATTTATTTATTTATTTATTTATTCATTCATTCATTCATTCATTCATTCATTTTTATTTACCATCCCTATGACCAAGGGCCACTATGGGCAGTTTAAAACAAAAGACTCAATAATTTAATTAAAACACCAATTCAAAACCACCAAAAATAATAATAAAATACAAAAACAGTACAAAGTATATTAAAATACAATTATGTAAAAACATTTAAAATGGTGGAATTAGTCATAATATGGCTAAACAAATTCAGCTGAGTCCACAGGTATGATATTTTGAAATGCCTGCCTGAATAATAGGGTTTTTAATGACTTTTTACTATGTATTTTACATAGAAAAATAAAATGAATAGCTAAGCAATCTTGGTGAAAAACTTACAAGAAGTGTTCAGTACTGATGGGCAGGGCTATGATCTATGATGGGGCATTTGCTCCATGTGCACATTGAGTTTCATTTCATTATCAAGGATTTGAACAAGCTGTTGCATGGAAGGAAGATGCCCAGATTCCAGCTTAGACCACACCGGAACATCTAAACAAGAGAGAGGGAAGGGGAGATGAAGCATAACTAGCACACTAATGTAACATTTATAGAGCTTAATGGTCTCTAGTTGTTGCTCTGATCTGAAATGCATCAACTTTAGATCTAGAATAAGACTACTGATACAAACTACTGAATATTGTAACAATCAAATGAAGATCTCAATTTTATCAAACAAGAATTCAATCACTATTTTTGAGCAGACAATTTTACAAAAACTAGAGAAATCCACAATTTTAAGAGCCTTAAATCTATTCTCACCTTTAAACTAGAAACAAGACATACCAGAATATATGCAACAATGGATACTTTATTGGGAATTTTTTAGATGTCAATGAAGACATAAGGAAGACATGAAAGCTACATGTCTCCTCTTAAGATGTCCAGGGGTGGCCATGTGCAGCAGTGACTTTTGGAAGTAGCCCATTCATGATCTCATTACTCTACTGTAGTCTCATCCCCTGTATGTGCCTGGCAGCATCATAGAAACTGCAACAATAAGTACAATTAAATTAAACCTATAAGGAAGATACAAAAAAACTCACCATTTAAAGTTATTTCAAATGCACCTGTTGACATGCATTGGTTCTCAATCATGTTACTCAGGAAGAAAACCATCATACAAGCATAGACCTAAAAATTAAGAGAATTCATCTAACTTATTTTGTTTAAATGCATATATGCCAGTTCTTATATATATACTGTACATTCTATTTATATTACTATTTGGTGAAACATCCATTTTCTTTTTGTTCATGACTAATTAAAATGTTCATCTTCCTCATATCCTAGGAAGAACCTAGAAAGAACTTTCAAACAACACTTTGAAAATACATACCAAAAAGACTACTATTATGTACTGTATTATTTTCTAAAATACATTTAAAATAGCACTATATATAAAATGTAACCTCTTTTACGTAGTGGGTAAGTAAGTGCACAAATGCTCCATACAAGATATCACTTCCTACTGTTAATATGCCTTATTACTATTTGGCTTCAAATCCTACTGATTTTGTTCTCATTGCATTACTCTACAGAATGCTCTTTTAGTGCCTATACACCAAGGACAAATTGATGCAATCATCAACAACACGATACTGGAAGTTCCCACAAAGATAAATGTTTCAACTCCTCATTAAAAAACCTTAAGAGTGCTATTTCTTGGACAAAACCACATCTACTATGTATTACCCAAATCCTTCATCTAGTCAGTTATTTTGAAACAAATGCTTCAGAATGTCTAACAGTGAAAATGCTAAGATCCCAGTCCCTTACTTCAAATGTAAGGCAATGTGGATGCATTCTGTTCTCCCAGACCTATATGTGCCAGCCAATAAAGAAACCATTGCTCCTGGTGGCAGTAAGAAGGACCATGAGTGGCCATGCCCCAAATTCTTATTTGAGGGCCAAAAATACATATAAATAAAATTAATAACAACTAGCATTTTTTTTCATCTCTATCTTACAACAACTTAATTTTATTATTATAATCTCGTGAACAAGGTGGGGAAAGCTTTTTCCCTACTCACCATTATCAGAAAGAGTTTGCTTACAACAGCACTTTCAACTAAATAAACAAATAGGCTGGTTTGGCACATTATGGTAACCTGGGGATCAGCAGATACCCTGCCTTAATATGGACATGCTTGCAATGGCAGCGACCAAAAAATCACAAACCTTTGGTCCATGATTTGTTTAGTACAACATGCAATCCTGCACAAGCCACCAATCTGTTTTTCCACAAATAAACCAAACCCAAACCTAGATACTATCCCTAGCTTCTTAAGAAACAAAGTGCTGGGTTTACCTACTACTCTAAACAAACCATGGACTGAAATCTAGTTGTTTAGAAACATAATAAGCTACTTTAGTCCAAGTCAGAGCACTAGTCCTTCCACCACATTTCCATCAACTTTGTGTGTGTGCGCGTGTGTGTGTGTTTGTTTATTTATTTATTTATTTATTGCATTTATACCCCGCCTATCCAAGGTTTCAGATACAATTCCTTCCTAAGCACCACAGAGGATGATGGAGACTGAATATGGGATCTTTTATGTGCAAAAATGTGCTCTGTTGCCGACTTCTACATGCAAAAGGTCCCAGATTTGATTTATGAAAAACTACTCCTCACAAAAGAAAACCAACACTACTCAGCGTAAAAAATGTGATGCTAGGTGGAGCAAGTAAAGCAAGAGCCTGCACACAGACTCCCCAGGGTTTCCACAGAACCATGGTGTATCGTGATGGCCAAACGTATTCACAGTGAAGGTAGCTTCCATCATGTCAAAAATCAACATTTCGGAAAAAGTACCTTATTTTCTTGACCCCATTGCCAGATGCTTGGAGCTTGCATTCCAAACAAAGCAAAAGGATCCTTGCCAACAATAATGAAGCCTATTAGCACTAGTTTGAAGACTGACAGGAAAGATGCTATATGTCTGCCAAAAGAAAAAGAACATGTCAATCATTAAAGATAGCTATAGATATATTTAATGTATCAAGAAAGTCAAAAATCATTTATACATAGCTACATATCGCTGCTTTCACTTTATCAATACTGCATACTTGAAAACCTCACATTCTACATTCTAAGAGATTACAACAGATAAGTGAGATTTCAGAAGGTATTTTACTACTTAGAATTTAGAATAAAACTCTTCTCTGTTTGGGGGATTATTCATCTGCATAGGAACTACTGTAAATATTCTACCTACCATGTTTCCCCGAAAATAAGACAGGGTCTTATATTAATTTTTGCTCCAAAAACACATTAGGGCTTATTTTCAGGGGATTTTTTTTTCATGTACAACAATCTATGTTTATTCAAATACAGTCATGTCATCTTCTGGTTGCTACACAATGGTGAAAGGCTGGGTTTCACTTAACTAGGGCTTATTTTTGGGGTAGGGCTTATATTACGATTATCCTGAAAAATCATACTAGGGCTTATTTTCAGGTTAGGTCTTATTTTCGGGAAAACAGGGTACTGTAAAAGCATTATGTCATTACTAGCTTGCCAATTCAAGACAGTATCTAGGTAATCCCATATTCTCACAGAACTGAATTATTTCCACTGGAACCAAGCTAATATTACTCATCATGTCAAAGAATCTGAGCTGCCCAAACTATTGCAAATTATGTATTTAGCACTCTATAACTCAAAAGTAGCTTACCTATATATAGGTTGAGGGAGATAATTTTCCCCTTCAATGCGGATGTCTGGGTACCGCTGGCTAATAACCCGCATGTACTCCTCAAACACCCGCCGATATCCTCAGG
The DNA here is from genome assembly GCF_051106095.1 of Pogona vitticeps. Taxonomy (NCBI): domain Eukaryota; kingdom Metazoa; phylum Chordata; class Lepidosauria; order Squamata; family Agamidae; genus Pogona; species Pogona vitticeps. The sequence goes on from NC_135785.1 coordinate 28,363,877, forward strand.
AAACACTAAACAGAAATGTTTAATTAAACATGGTTGTACTTATGTATAAACAGTAATATAATTTGGTTGCTGTGGGTTTTTTGGGCTCTTGGGCCGTGTTCTGAAGGTTGTTCTTCCTAATGTTTTCCCAATCTCTGTGGCCGGCATCTTCAGAGGACAGCACAGAGACTGGCGAAACGTTAGGAAGAACAATCTTCAGAAGATGGCCCAAGAGCCCGAAAAACCCACAACAACCATTGGAACCCAGCCGTGAAAGTCTTTGCAAATATATTAATATAATTTAATTAGAAATAATGAATTCCCATTATTTATATGCTCCATTCCAATGCAACCCTGTTTCCTGAAAATAAGCCTTGAGAGATTCCTATATTCTTGAGCATGTTTTGTGCAAATGGAAACTGCACAATAAAAATTGCTCCTTTTGATTCCACTGATAGAAGCAATTTTATGGTGTTTCCCCCCACTAAATTTGGGCTTCAAGCTTAGTATTTCGATCCCATTTTTTCCCAAAAATTCAAGGTAATTTTAATATTAAATAATATAAACAAGGCAGCTGTACAAAAAATTTCTAAAACCAAATTTAACACCACTTACTAGTTATGCTGACTTAAAGAAACTTTCTATATAAATGTGAGGCCCCCAAAGTGGAGGCCTTAGTGGGAGTGCCGTCGCTCTCAAAGAGAACCCTCTACACACAGACATCCCCACCTCCGTCCCCACCGCGTCGGGAAGAGAAAGGCGTGGAGACCCCTGATTGGGAGCAAGTGGTCGCCGAACCCCTTACCTTAAACAAGGGGGTAGATACGCGAGACCTGGAGGCGACTATGAAAGGGTTAACTCTTTCCCCGGGACCCGGGGAATCTTTGGCGGGAAGAAGGAGGGAGGAGATTGAGGCGGCGGCGGGAGATATAAGAGGGAAGCCAGCAGAAATACCGGGGGGTTGGGAGTGGATCTGGTTAGAGGATCCTTGGACCCACAAATGGGAGCAGGTCCGAGTCCCCCATGAGGAGGCCAAGAAACGCCGCCAGCTGGGGCTAAAACCTCGCCCATCATACTGGGGGGAGACCGAGGCCAAGGAGTGGAGGAGGAAACTCTGGGAGGAAAGGGAAGCTGTGGCACGAGAACTGGAACGTAAGAAACAATGGCATATAGCCGAGTTGAGGAAGCTGGGGGGTTATCCGGCCCCTGGGGAGTCGATGTCGGAGATGGGTCGTCTTGGGGTGAGTGGAGCGGGGACGAAGAGACAATTCCGTTGATCTGCTGGAAGAAGAATTGGACCCTGGGCAGGGGACTGTGCCGTTACTAACAGGACCTTGGAACCCAGAGACAACCAACCCTTTTGTAAATAGTTTATGGACCCCGTTGAAACCTAGTAACATGTTGCAAGAATCTCTGAACCCCTTTATAGGAGTGAACCATGTTGGAGTTGAAGTTGCAATAAATACAGAACCCTTTGATTTACCTCAACCGACTCATCCTTTATTTGGAGAACAGACAGCCCCGAAAACTGAACCCTCACAATAAACCAACATACAATTTCATTTGTCAAATCTGAATACTTACTAAACAGTAGGCTAATCATTTTTATTTGATTAGCTACTACTGAAAGGATGGGGTTGTGCAGAGACAAAGAAAAAAATAACACTGTCCAGTAAGTAAGTTCCTATATTTTCATATTTAAGCTAATTAAGTGTCATTGCTGTATAAGGAATACCTAATAGGATTATTTTAAAAGGATTTAGCAAATTAAGGAAAAAGACGGGACAGTATGCAAACCATAGGTACACCAATAAAAAGAGATGCAAAGCATAGCAGCAAGAACAAAATGCTGTTATGTAATTGTAAATGGCCAATGCACCATTACTGAAGAGTTCTACTGTTATGAAGCATCAAAGGGAAATGTTATTTCAATCTATGTTTCAAATTCACCTATTTTGTTGCTGATTTGCATCAACTTGACTGAAATCTATTCACTGTTCATTAGCATATTAAAAGCATTAAGTGCCTTACTTGGAATTACTCTGCTAACAAAGTATCAGTTCCCTTCAATATCAAAATTTATCACTCTAGTTTTTTGAAATTTTTTTGCAAAAACTAGGAAAATGTAGCAAGCAGAGAACTCTCTCTGTACAGTGGTGCCCCGCATGACGATAATCCATTCCCCTGAAATTGCTGTTAAGCAAAATTGCCATCATGCAAAAAACAATTCCCCGTTGGAATGCATTGAAACCCATTTAATGTGTTCCAATGGGGAAATTATCTCGTTGTCCAGCAAAGATCGCCCATAGGGAAGCCATTTTCCAAGCGCTGATCAGCTGTTAAAATGGCTGCCCTGCGAAGCATGGGTCCGGAAAACACAGGGTACCCATTTTAGGAACCCGACGATCAGCTATAAAGATCGTCGTCCTGCAAATAAACGGTCCGCGAAGCATGGACCATATTGTCATCAAGCGGAATTCTCCCATAGGAATGACTGTTTTGCGAATCGCTATAAGCGATTGCAAAAAGTCACCGTCCTGCGGATTTGTCGTACAGCAGGCAGACATTTTAGGAAGCATGGGTCCGGAAAACACAGGGCAGTCATTTAAGGAACCCAACGATCAGCTGGAAAATTCCTTGTCTTGCGAACAAACGGTCTGCGAAGCACGGATCTAATCGTCGTCAAACAAAAATCCATAGGAAACATCGTTTTGTGATCACAAAAAATTAATCGCCCTGTGGATTCGTCGTTTAGTGGGGTCGTCGTCATGCGGGGCACCACCATATTACATTCATTTTCTTCTTGAGATCCATGCTTTTCACCTGATGCTGCAATAGCATGTTGAAAACTCAAATTCTACACTATTCTGCTACGCCAGTTACTATGTTTATCACTCTACACCAGGCTTGTCCAACCTGCGGCCCGAGGGCCGCATGCGGCCCAGTTCAGCTCATAATGCGGCCCAGTGCAATTTTTTATTTTTAAAGAAATTCCAAAGTTTTAAGTTACATTGCCAGCGCTTGCAGCCAGAATGTGGCTGGGGCATGTCACAACAGTAGAGGAGGGAGGGAGAGAAGGAAGGAGTGGGAGGGGAGGGGACAGGGGGGCTGCGTGACTGCATTGCGCCGTCCCCATCAATAGATGGACCCCCTCCCGGCCCCATAAAGCCGCCAGAGTCAAGCTGGCAGCCCCTGCTGTCGGAGATCACAGCTGCCGTTAAGCGCACTTGGACTGGGGCTGCGGAGGATGGCTAAGGCTGCCCCCCCCATGTGGCCCAAACCAAATGTATGTGCGGCCCAAACCAAATTTTCACCTTCTAATGTGGCCCAGGGAAGGTGAAAGGCTGGACACCCCTGCTCTACACTGTACTATTAAACATACATCAAGGACTTTAGGAACTTTATTCTTTAGTGCTGCTTAATGTGCAACTACTTTTAAATTAAAATGAAGATTACAGAACAAAGAACAATTACAAAACCACCTGTAATCGCCTCTAAAGACAATAGCTCTGGTAGCAAACTTACTTCTAAAATATCTGAATGCAGCTACAAGGAAGGTTCCATTTCCATCTAGGTAATTTAGAAAGAGTGTCCATTGAAACAAAAGGCTGTATCAGAAAAACCTGACTGTGTTTTACTTGTATGTTGATTAATCTAACTCCCAAATGATTTACAAGAGTCAGTCAGATGTGAACACATGCAGGCAATGCTATCTTGCATTTTGTTTCAACAAGAATTTCCAGTTCAGTGTGTTTAGAAACCTTGTGTTTCTTTAATTGCTTCCTACTCTGACTTCTTACTGAGTTTTGTTTTATAACAAGTATAACGTTCAGAACCTTTGTTTTGCTTCACAGTTGTCCTCTTCAACAATGGCTTACTTTTAAACTGCAAAAATGGGATTTTACAATGGCATAACAAGAATGCACATACTTTTTCTGTGTGGTGTTCAAAATTATTTGAACACCACACAGTATTTTTCCACACTGAAGACAAATACAATCTGTCCCTTATCCAGCTCCCTGATTTTGCATACAGCATCAAAGCAAAATAAGGGAGCTGGATAAGGGACAGATTGTATTTGTCTTCAGTGTGGAAGAGATTGTCACTCTCGAATAGGTCTTAGCCACACTAGACACTGTTCCACATCCTCCATACAAACATACTGGCCTTATGATAAACATGAGGATCTCAGAGGAATATTTATTTAGCAACCCCACTTGTAGCAAATTGATGGATTACACCGATCCCTGTTCAGTACTATATGGAAGCAAAGTCCCTTGACTGCCCAGTACAAAATGGAGGGAAAGCAGGTAACCATGCCAGTGCCCCTTTGCTACTATTTCCTTCAGAGCAGGACTCCAGGACATAATAGTGTAGTATGTTCTATTTCACTACATTCTCTAAATGCCTATGCTTCCTGTCAACTTGTATTGGTCCCTTCACCATAATGCAGTTCATGAAACCCCTTAAATATTTTAATACCTCACTTACAGTCTCCCCATCTTCAGTGACACCTCCCTACTCAATAGTCCAGGTATACACACTTTTTCCTCCCCTGCCTCTTAAGCATACAACACCATCCTAACATTTTACTCTCTCCACACCTACTATCTATTCTACGCTACAACGCATATACTGTATTTGCTATCCTATCCCTCCTTATCCCCATGGGTCTCAACTTCCTCTTCATGCTTTCCAGCCCCTTTAAACCATGTTGTTGTTATGTACCGTCACTTAGAGTGGGCCTAACAGGTCTTCTAAGCTAAGTAGGATATTTATTAACCAGTTCCATGCCCAAGCAGGGATTCAAACCTTGTTCTCCAGAGACCCAGTCCATCACTCTATCCACTACACCTGAGTATCATTTTAAAACAGTCAAAATAGATATGCCTAACACTCTGCAAAACCCACTCTACAGAGCAGAGGTGAAAAGCCCTATCAGTCTTTTCCACCTAAAACAACAGAGGAATCTCATGGGCACCTTAAAGACTGCCAAGAAGCCTTCATCACTAGCTGTGCTGGCTAAGATTTCTGGGAGTTGTAGTCCAAGAACATCTTGGACCCCAAGATTGGGACCCACAGCTCTAACGTGACCTCTGAATGCAGCACTGGAAGAGGTTCTACCGAATGAATTTATTACAATTTAAGGAGCCACCAGCTTCCTCGGTGCTTTCACCCTCGCCTGACGTCACTTCCCCCACTTTGGGGGAAGTCCGCCGCTTTGACTACCTTCACAGTTTCAGGCCTTCCGGACATTTATACGTCCTACTGCTCGAGATGCTGTGGGATCGTTACTGTCCAGCCCCCGTATTAACATGGGAGGCGACCTTGCACCGAGAGAGGAAGGCCGCCAGACGGGCCTCTCTGCCTTGCCGAGTTTCCCCTCTCGATTACTACCTAGCTGGGACCAGGAGACAGCTCTCCCCATTCCCCCCCACCTCTTCCCTCCTCCGAGGCGTGGCCCCCCTCGGCTCGGACCCTCGCCCCTTAGGGCCCCCCATGGGTCCCTCGCCCCAACCGGCAGCCGGGATCCCCTCCCGAGGCGGCTAGTCCCCTCTCCGCGCTTCCGCAAAGGTTTCCTCCCTGCCTCACAAGTACCACCGCCACCCCCGTCCCCCAAGGCTCCCCGAGGCAGGCCGGGAAGCCGGGCCGGACCACGAAGCCGGGTTCCCCTCCTCCGCCCCTCCTTTACCAAATCTGGAACTTGAGGAGCGGCCCCGTGGCGTAGGCCATGCGCAGCTTCTTCCCCGGCGGCAGTCCGCCAGGCTGCGCTGAAGTCCCGCCGAAGCCCACCGTCAGCAGCAGCAAGAGCGCCAGGGCCGGCTTCATTTTCTGCCCGCTGCCGCCCTTTTGGACCCGGAACCCCGCCGCCGCTGCCTCTTTCTAGGGCTCTAAGCGGCAAGGTCACGCGAGCCGGCGTCGTTATGCGCCTGCGCCGGCCGGGCCGCGTGCGGAGTGGGGGAGGGGAAGGGACGCCTATTCTCGAGAGTGGCGACAACGCCTCACCAACCGCCGTTGCTGTGGAAGCGGGAAGGTTGCCGGGGCGTCCGTTTACTTCACAAGCGTCCATACGGGCGACACCAGTTCTTTTTGAGGGACGGGGGTTTGGAATTCGTGACTTCTCTAAGCCTAGCCTTCTTTTCAGGATTGGTCTAAAGACGACAAGCGGAGTTTTATTTGGCATCTGCTTTTATTCACCTAAGAGTTTCTGCCGCCCGAGGCAGAATGGAGAACGGCGTGGCACCCCCTCCTCACTTAAGCTTATATTGAAATATAATGGTTAACCTTTGAGGTGCCACATGTCTTTGTCTTTTATTTTGTTTCGTTTCTTTGGATTTTGCCTGATACCACTTAAAGCGCATAGTGCCAGAATAAGAATTTGGGCTCCTGAAATAGATAATCCCCGAAGCGCTTCTCCCATGGAGTAACAAGTCATCAGTAAAATTAAAGAACTTAGAATTTAAAATTGATGTCTGGTGTTGTGAACACTCTAAGTTATGTGTTGTAAATTATGTATTATTCATTAGTCATATGCTTATATGGTTAAGAGGTGAGGCCAAAAAAGATGTTAAAACAGTGGTCCCCAACGTTTTTCAGACCGGGGACCGGTTGGGGCATGCAGGCTCTGTGTGTGGACCAGTTGGGGGGGGGGCGGAGTCACCCCCGCCCTCACAGGTGGGTTGTCATGCTTGGAGGTGGGCATGTTGTGCTTGCAGAGGGGCGTGTCAAGATTGTGTGCAAGCATGACACGCCCCTCATGCACGTGCATGACACGCCTACCTCTTGGGCGACCCAGCCTTGAGTGGAGGGGAGGTACCTTTGACATGGTGGCCCGCACGATCCTGGAGGACCTCGAGCTGACAGGCAGTGCGCCTGAGCCAGGCCTTCCAGGACAAGGGCTTCCGAACCCTTTTTGCTGAGTACGCCGCCGAGGTGGCAGCCCTGGAGCGGCAGTGGGATGCCAAGGCCTGCTTCCTCCTCCTGGCTTCTGGCTGGGTGGGTGGCCAGCCCGTCACAGAAGTGTCTGCGGGGGCTTACCAGAAAAGGTGTCATGTCCTTCAGTCACACTGACTGCCCCCAGAGCACTCTGACAAGCCTCATCTGGCATGTATGAAAAGGCTATCTGGGAGCAACTGGGAAGGAAAGGAGAGCACCTTTTTCCTTCAGTAAAGACCAGGTTCTAGGAAAACAAGATGCAAATGCTTCCCCATGAACCTTGTCATCCTTGAGACCTGGAATCCAGAAGAACCACAACCCCTGCCAGGCACGGTCCATTACTGTGGCAGGCAGATATTTCAACCCTTCCCTTGCAGCCCTGTTCCATGTATGTTTCTGCAGAAGACAGGTCTTTCTTGAACAACACTTGTTCTTAGGCAAGTGTGCCTGAACTCCTTGCCTTCCCTGCAACCGACGGCAGCTCAGCTCCTTGCGGCTGGGGGCCAGGCAGTATGGCAGGGAACAGCGACTGCTGCCAGGCACACTCAGGCCACCCCACCTGCTGGTAGGCGCAGAGGCTGAGCCGTCGCTGGTTGCAGGGAAGGTGAGGAATCAAGGCTAGTGACCGCCGCTGCCTCCACCGGATCTCAATTCGCCCTTCTGCAAGCGCGACATGCCCCCTGGGTGGGCGAGTGGGGGGGTGGAGATCCATGTCCGCGGCCCAGTTCTGGCTAGCCCACGGACCGGCACCGGGCCGCGGACCGGGGGTTGATGACCCCTGTGTTAAAAGGTGTAGCCTCAGAGAGGAGGAGTTAAGTCCAAGTTAAGTCAGTCAGAGTCTGTGTCAGGAATCAAAGAGAGAAGGACAGTTTGGGGTCTGAGGAGTGATTAGTCTGAGTGTAAACTGTGATAATTACTACAGACGGTTAATATTTAAGCTTGATGAAATTTGAAGAATGTGCTTATGAATTATTCCAGAAACCAACTGTAATCAATAAACCTGTTCTATTAAAAAGTCAGTACTGAATGGACCTTCATCTTTTCTAATTAAGTATTTTGATACAGAGATCAACTGGTGGCAGCCTGTCAAGAGGTGTTTTGGTTTGCCTTTGTGAGCTCTGCATTTGGGGAGACAAACAGGCAGGAGGGCAAACACCACATTTTTGTCACATTTTCCTTCAAAGCTATCATGTTTGTGGTGACTCAGCTCTGAGTCACCACAAACATTGTATGTAAAAATAAGGCTAGTAAAACAGGAAATTAAAATATCCACATGTAACTTATGACAGGTCTTTCCTAATTCTATTTTTTCTTATAATGATATCCTGGATTGACGTCAGCATTTGTAAGAGATGCCACACTTCATATTCAAGATTCAAACCCAATCGATCTAACACAGGCTTTTGAAAATTATTTAGGATTACCTGCACCTCAATGCATATATACAGAGACTTTTTGTCTCAGGGTTATTCCTGCACTATTCTTCAATACAGATTTCTCCATTAGCAATAGCTGAGCTTTGTATACTTGGGTAAGAAACCATAAAGTGACTCATCTGACCATAGTTGAAACAGGTACTCCTCCTCCAGAAAATAATCCACTTTACCAATGCTCCCTTTTTCAAGGCCTTTGTAATTATTATTATTTTGCACACATTTCCACTGTTGGGGAAGATTTTCTCTTTCTCATCCTGTACCCATTTATTTTTTACTCCCAAGCTTGGAAGGATACTCCATAAACTAAGCATTTCGGATTAATACAACATGGTCAGCTAATTCTGATGCTTGGGAAATATCCTAGCAATTCTATCTTTGTGCAATAACATTGGACCCTTGTAATAAAATTTGTCTAAGCCTATTTAATAATATATGATGGAAATCAAATAATTTCCATAACTGCAGTTAGTTTCATCAACCAATTTCAACAGATTTTGTAAGACAACCTGAAATTCCAGAAATATTTTTCTTTCTCTCTCTGCAGGGCTTTAAACCCCATCTCCCAAAAGAGTCAGGTCACAACTTAAAATTTTAATGCTGAACAGTATATTCAACAAAAGTAAAAATGCCCTTGTGGTATTTTTTGTATATTTCAGCTAAATCATCTAGACTAGACTTGAAATGTGTGATAAACAGTAATTGCATTCTAATAGCACTGCAGTGAGGTCTTGTTCAGTATTAGACAAAACATGTCTGGGTCATCAGCAGAAATAACAGGAGTGGATCTAGGAAAATGCAGATTGTAGTCCCAACTAAGCCATGCAACTTGGTGGGCAAGCCAGGGTCTGTTTTAACGTGTATGTATGTGTGTGTGTCAAATTAGAACCGACATAGTGACCGTAATAGGGCTTTCAAGGAAAGTGACATATTTGGGGACTGGTTTTACCAGTTCCACTTCCCCAGTAAATTCCCATGGCTGAGTGGGGATTTGAACTCTGTTCTCCAGAGTCCTTGTCCTTCACTCTGTCCACTAAATCACACTGAAAACTAGAGTTGATCCATTGAATTAGTTGGATGTGCATAGGTCTTGATGTAACAAATTATGTATGTTCATTCAATAGCTTTGTTTTAGTTGGAATTAACAAGTGGATTTAGTATTAGCCTTTTATATGGTGTTCGAGCTATTGTTGATCTGTACAGTGGGGTCTTGACTTGAGAACTTAATCCGTATTGGAAGGCGGTTCTCAAGTCAAAAAGTTCTCAGGTCAAATCTGCATTTCCCATAGGAATGCATTGAAAACCATTTGATCCGTATCTGCTCTTTTCCGTCCATAGAAACTAATGGGAAGCTGCTATTCTGCCTTCGACCACTAGAGGGGGATATTTTGTTTCTTTTTTTCTTAGGTCAAGAAAGGTTCAGGGAAGGCAGGGAAAATACAGTCCAGGCAGTACAGTACCAGGCAGTCTGAACACTGTCTCCCAATCCACTCTCTAAACGCTGGGAGGAGTGAGGAAGCAGACAGGCACCCTTTTCACTGGCCAACAGTTAACTGAAAGTTCACATTTTGCACTTTCCCTGCCTCCCACGTGTTTTTTTTTCAGTTCTTAACTCAAATCTAAGTATGTAAGTCAAGTCAATATTTTCCTATGAGAGTGGTTCTTAAGTCAAAATGTTCTTAACTCAAGCCATTCTTAAGTCAAGACCCCACTGTAATTCCCATAACTCGTCACTATTGCCTATGCTGGCTTAGACTGATGGGAGTTGAAGTTCATCAAAATTTGAAAGTCTACAAGTTCACCATTTCTGTTGTGCACTATACTTCTTCATCTTTCTACTTTATATTTTTCTAAATGTATACACCTAATACTCATAGTCCTAGTTCACCACTAATATCCTCCCCCCTCAATCTTAGATAAATTACTTATTTGGATTACAGTTCCCAGAATCACTCATCCAGTGTGGCTACTTCACACAATTAATTAACAGAATTCAGTGTCACAAAATATGCTGGTAGCAACTTAATATTCGATAGCATTCAGTCTACTGAAAAGTTCCACCAACTTAAAAAGATCAGTTGTATGATGAGTGTGTTATATAGAGTTTTGAATTTCTGGTAAAATTATCTTTGCTATGCAGTAGAAGTACAGAATTCCACAGAGAAGAATAGCTACAGGTTTCCAAGAGTCCACCTGTTTCTCATTAACTGGTATTTAAAATATCAATAACTCATTCTGAGACATTTGTAGGAGAAAGAATAAAAAACATTAGTTATAGTAGCTTGAATTTACAGATGTGTCTATACTGCTTTCTTCACTGTCCATATATTTAGCAACCAACAGTACAGATGAACAGCAAGCAACCCTCCTACAACCCGGGAAAAAAAACACTCAGGAAACAGGCAGAGCTCTCCCTGAAATCAAAGCTTGAAAGGAACAAACCCACCAGCACTGAACCAATAGACAATCACACTAGCCCAGAAAAGTCCCTCCCTGCCACACAAGCTACAGACTGCATGCAAGGTTGCAAACAAAAACTCCAACAGAGTGTATATAAACACATCCTTTCCTTAAGTTTAGGGCATACTATGTTACACAAGAAACATTGTTAATTCGGATGTGCCGTTCTCTGTTCTGATGTATTATAATAGACAAGGAGAAACAAATTTTGTTTCTGATATTGTGAAAAAGAAAAAGTAGTAGTAGTAGTGTGCATTAATGTGTGCAAGAAAAATTACTGGATTTACATTTTGAAAAATGTTGTGAGATAAAGCAAGCAGTGAACAAGACCAGGTCCCACAAGCATTATGCTAACTTCATGTGTCAAGTTGTGTTCTTATTCTTGTAGGAGTGGTCAACTTTTCCAGAGGTTACCGGACTGCAGTTCTCATTAGTCCTGGCCAATATAGTCAATAGCAAGGAATAATAGGCACTGCATTGAAACATCTGGAATGAGACAGGTTGCCCATCCCTGCTGTAGAAAGACATTTGGGACATTGTTGTGCTTCAGCAGTTGGTGCCAAGATGTCTCGAACCAATCCTGGGGTGCACGTTTCAAAGCAATTTACAAAAGTTACTCTTTTGAACTGCAACCCCAGAATTTCACAGGCAATGTTGGCTAATGCTTGTTGCAGGATTCTGGAAAATATTGTCCAAAATTAACATTTCCAAGCTGTTAGCAATTGATATTTAGTCACTTGAAAATTCCCTGTACAGTATTTTCAAATTAACAAAAGATTGCAGGCTATTCCAGTAGAGGGCATGCGTTCCTTTTGCTTTACTTTCTTTTTCCTGCTGCAATGGTAAGAAACTGGCCAGCCTTATATCTACGTTACCATGTGACATGAAAATGCTATGGACTGTAACTCAGGCTTATCTGGACTACTTCAAAGTTTTTGCTAGTTGCATTTTTAGTGATTATATTATGGACTCAGGCCGACAGCTGAGCAAACCACTTTTAATCAGTTCTAACTGTAATTTCAGTGTTGTTTTTAGTGCTACTTGCCACCATAAATTTCCATTCGAAAGAGTTTGTATACTTTGAAATAATAGCAATAAGTCCATTATAACTACCAGTTATTATTCTAGTCAAATCAACTGATGTTTTGTCCATTAACTTATTTGGAAAAGCAGTTTATACCAGCGGTTCTCAATTTTTTTGTCCTCCAGATATTTTAGTCTTTAAGTTCCAGAATTCCTAGCCACTACGGCCAATGGTCAGGGATTCTTTTGAGTTACAAGACCAGAGCATGTCAAGGACCAAATATTGAGAATCACTAGTTTACACCTTTCCATTAGTCATAGAAACTATGCATAATTTGGTTCAAGATTAAGATTAAAACCAGATCTATTAGAGCAAGGGTCTAATAGGGGGTTGGCTTATACTAAGCAACAGGATTTCAACCCATGTATATGTCAGCATTCAATTAATATCTTACACAACAGGTAAGGAACATGTGTCTCTTTGAATGTTGTTGAGCTGAAATTCTCAGCAGACTTAATTAGCACAGCCAACAGTGAAGGAAGAGTTGCAATCAAAAAACATCTAGAAGGCCAACTATCCTCCACCCTGAGTCATAACTTCCTTTGTTTTTTCAAAAGAACCAACCACACCCTTTTATCAATAATCATTTACCTTCCCCCCCCCCATATGCTCAATCTTTTCTCATTTGTGCCTCTGTGGCACATAGCCAGGAAAAAAACAAAACACCATGTCCTAGGGAACTGTTTCAATAATTAGAAAGAAAGAAGGCTTTGCTCACTAATTTATGTTGGTACAGTGGTGCCTCAATTGACAAGGATAATCCGTTCCAGCAAAATCGCTGTAGAATGAAATCATCATCAAGCGAAAGTAAAAATCCCATTGAAATGCACTGAAAACTGGTTCAATGCGTTCCAATGGGCGGAATACCTCAGCGTCCAGCAAAGATCCTCCATAGGGTGGCCATTTTCTGGTGCCTGTAAAGTGAAAAAGCCTTCCTAAACACAGCAGGCAACCATTTTGAAAGCCCAACGATCAGCTGTTTTGACGTTAAGTGAAAAATCGGTTCCTGAAGCAAGGAACCAATCATCGTGAAGCGATTTTTCTCTATTAAAACATCTTTTTGCAATCGTAAAAACTTCGTTAAGCAATTTTCTCGTCTAACGAGGTAATTGTCAAGCGGGGCACCACTGTATTTTAAATGTAGAAATATATAAGATCTTAAGACCTATCAACAAACCACACAAAATTACTATTCGTAAATGCTCTTTTATTATATTCTACAATCATATTGTTATATAAGAATCACAACTGTAGATGCAACTGAATTCAGGACCAAAGAAAAGAGAAAGGAAGCAACATATTTTATTTTGGATTTAATTTTCGAACCTTATTAACTTTGCCTGGGTTTGAAATACAATGCTTGCATTCAGAATTTTACATTTATTCAGGTACTGGGGTAAGGGAGGGGAATGGAGTTATATTTAAAAATGAACTTTTTGCAATCATTTATTACATGACTTTGTAGAACAAAACTGAATTTTTTCTGTTCTTCTAAAAACCCAATTCCAGATCTTCCAGCTCCTTGAGAAGAGCAGCCTCTTTCTGAATTTTCTCCAACTATAAGAGGTAACAAAAGACACCATCAGATTCTGCTTAAAGAACCCAATGAAAAACCAAAGTACAGTACATGTTACTGTAATCTCAAGAAACTTTAAAAAGAACCCCAAGTGGCTTGTGCCATTAAAAAGAAACAATATTAAAAGCTAAAAGCTCTAAGTGATTAGAATATTTAAAAAGAATTAAACAACCATAATATTAAAAATAGTAGATAAAAAGCATGATTGAAAATAGGTTTAAAAGCAACAAAAATACAACAATCCCATTAAAAAAAAACTCTTAGACAATCACAAAAGGGAAGATGCCTGGAGAGAAAGGTCTTTGCTTGCTTGTGTTAAGGGCAGCAAAAGCGGGACCAGCCTGGTCTCCCATGGGAGGGGGTTCCAGAGTCTGGGTGCAGCAAAAGAGAAGGCCCTCACCGGTGTCCCCACCAAGCACACCTGTGAGGGTCATCAGACTGAGAGAAAGGCTTCCCCTGCTGATCTTAAAACTTGGATGGGTTCATAAGGAGAGATGCAGTCTTTGTGATAGCTTGGACCTAACAATAAAGGTGTATATGTATGGTTTAGAGATAATAATCAGAGTGTCTCCCACTCACTAGTAATAGGGGAAGTTGGGAGTCTTCTAAAAGAAACTGATGGGCAGTAGGTTTAGGGAGTACTTATTTGCACAATCTACAACCCACATTATAGAATTCACAGACTTAAGATGTTTTAAAAGGTGACTATATTGTTTCATGGAAAATAGAACACTTAATAATTTTTCATCATAGCAGCTAAACATAACCACAGAAACATGATACTCATTTTTGGGGGGATAAGAACTAGCTTTCATTCCAAAAACCAAGTTGCTAGAATATTCAACAGGTCCAGGTTGCAACCCTCAGGGGCAAAAAGGATGCTTGTTTCTGGACTAGCAGAGGACATCCTGTGTGAAAAATGCTGTCATTTCACAGCATCTGCACTGGAATACATTTAGAGATCTTACTGTCACGAAGAGAAAAGCACTTACTGAATTTCTATCTGGCAAGGTGTTTTAAGAACAAAGTACATAACAAATCCTGTATTCTGTCCATAGCACAAATCATAGTGAATAAATAAACACATAAATAAATAATCAAATATGAATATGTGAGGAATACCTGGTTTTTCTCTAGCTGTTTCCCTGTAGCAGACTGCTCTTTCAGCTGTTCAATTGCTTTCAGCTTCTATAGTGAGGAATGCATGTTGAAAACAAAGAAGAAAACATTATGTGATGCTTGCGCCAAGGGGATGCAGGTGTCCTCCCTGGCTGTTCAAATACTGTCTTTCAAGAGAGTGAAGAGGTTTCTTCCCACCTCCACTTCCAAAATGTATTATTCTTAGAAAGAAGTATGGTCAGCATACAGAAAGATCAAGAAGCAAGTGCCTCCTCCTTAAGGGACACAAGAACTGTTCATTAAACAATTGTTTTTATATAAACAAAAATATTTTTGATGGGGCATTAAAGCAGGTATGACCCTCCAAGGAGCAGGGACGGATGTGTGCAAGCCCCCTATCCGCAGGCCTCTGAAAGCTGTCCACCTTTGTACTAAGGGAAGTTGTTACTTTAGGGCAGTGGTTCCTATGGGTCTCCAGATGTTCTTGGACAAAAACTCCCAGAAGCCTTCACCACAAGCTG
This sequence comes from Pogona vitticeps, assembly GCF_051106095.1. NCBI lineage: Eukaryota > Metazoa > Chordata > Lepidosauria > Squamata > Agamidae > Pogona > Pogona vitticeps. Next base: position 28,378,985 of record NC_135785.1, read on the forward strand.
TGCTGGTCAGGATTTCTGGGAGTAGTAGTCCAAGAACACCTGGAGACTCAAGATTGGGAACCATTGCTTTAGGACAAGACCAGACAATAGGTTCTTCAGTAAGAGGATACAAATGACAGATGTCTGTAAGTGGGGAAAACACTTTTTTGCAAGCTTCTTTGTTAGAAGAATTCCCCACCTTCCTCAGATTCTTTATCTTCTTATCCACCTCAGGATCTCCTGATGTTACAGCGGGCACTGTATTGTGCAATAAATTCTGTGGTGGCGGATCTGGAGCAGTTTCCTGGTTCCCTTCAGCTCTTGCCTCCTTTGAACAACAACATGTTTTATCAGAACAGCATGCTTTCAGCCACAATCATTTTTATAGCATTTATTCTCACTGACTTTTTGTTGAAGTTTTTCAGCTTTTGTTCTTAGTTTATTCACATTCTATGATGATGAAGCAGATACTTTCAAGTTCTGTGCAAAAAACTGATAAAACAAGTTTACCAAACAGAAATGCAGCACTTTGCTCAAGAGAATTAAGACACCAGCCATACCTGTTTAGCAATTTTCTTTGCCTCATGCTTCCTTTGATTTTTGAGTGCTGTTTTAGATAATGGCTTATCGCTGCTTTTTGACTGTGGTCTCATGTTCTGTGGTGGCTCTTCCTCATGCTAAGGGAAAGCAGAATGGGGATAAAAAACAAACACCAGGAAAAACATTACTGAGAACCAAGTTTATATTCTGAAATTAAAGTAGGAAAATATGCCTGAAAATCCCAGCACATACTGATTCTAGCACCCGAGAAAAGAAGCTTCTGATGTTTTACTTACCCACACTTATTGCTATGAAACAAATACTATAAAGCAATTTCTACATTTAAGTGTACTCACCTCAGTGCTAAATTGTATGAAATATTTTGATTGCCCCTCAGAACTACATGTGTGAATATGTTTGTCATTTGTGATGTCTCTGAGGATCATCAAGTTCTGTATCCCCCGGCCATACATTATCTAGCAAGTTATCAAGGGGCTGATAAAAAGCAACACTTTCCCATGAGCTCAGACTCTATAAGAAGATCAGCAGCACCTAGCAGTCAGGGCTTCACCATTATGGGTCTCATACTCATTTCACACCAATGTTACCTGTGTAAAATCTATGCTACCTTGCTTCAAGTTTGCTAATGCTATCAGTGAAGAGATATTGATTTGGGAGTCCAGTCCGACCCCATTACCAACTAGTTGGCCACCTCTAAGCTATATTGATTCATAAACTCCAAACATCTCTTACAATAAAAAACGGAACATTATTTATGTATCTCAGGAGCTGCTTGTTCCTTATCCATTCATTCCACTGTAAGCTGTCAACTCATACTTCCAAGCAGAAAAAATTTAAGAGCATATCACTTAACTGCAGAGCTTGAAAGGAAAATCTGAAGAATGCAAAGATGAATCTAAGCCTCTCTTTAAAAAAACCTCATAAAAAGGCCAATATTTTTTATTATATGATTATTCTGTAGGGAAAAATTCCCCTAATATGCCGGTTGCTTCTAAGGAATTTAACTTTAAAACATCATGCACATTAATGATTCTAATAAACACCAAATGTTTCTTAACCACAAAACCAAGGAGAACAAACCTATCAACTCTAAAGGAAATCAACCCTGAGTGCTCACTGGAAGGACAGATCCTGAAGCTGAGGCTCCAGTACTTTGGCCATCTCATGAGAAGAGAAGACTCCTTGGAAAAGACCTTAATGTTAGGAAAGTATGATGGCAAGAGGAGAAGGGGATGACAGAGGATGAGATGGTTGGACAGTGTCATCGAAGGAACCAACATGAACTTGACACAGCTACGGGAGGCAGTGGAAGATAGGAGGGCCTGGCGTGCTCTGGTCCATGGGGTCATGAAGAGTCGGACACGACTAAATGACTAAACGACAAAAGGATTACCATGTGCAGCAGCCCTGTAACATTTGTGCAGTAAATGTAAGGAGGTCTTGGATCTGATCTACGGAAGAAGTGGTGATCCTATATGTTGGAAAGTGCTGAACATATGAAGCAGCCTTTGTAATTGCATGATACAGTTATGCCAGATAACTCTATCAAATCTATCTACAGTATAAAAAGAAAAAAAATGCCATGGCTGTTGACCCAAAACTATCATTCAGTTATTGAAGCTCAGAACTTGCCTCACAGTTTGTCTACACAAACTACAGACTGACTCTGTAAGTGGATTCTTCATACAGCCAATAAGGCCCTACTTATGTTGCAAACATTTTTTTCTGAGGGAGTAATAAATTGACAGCTATTTTAAAAACAATTCTAAAATGACATATGATTGCCTTTTGCTAGTGAACAGCAGTGATCTTGTGTAATAGTTTTACTTGTTGCTGATAAGTAGGTTAACAGCTGTTTAGAAATAAGCTTCAAAGAATTAACTGTAAAATCCTCTTGGGAAAAAGAGTTCATTACCAGAATTTGCTTGCACATCTCATACAAGCTCTTCATTCGTGGCTGTACAACAAGCAAACTGCTCAATCACTGAACAGTTTGTAGTGATACAGCAATACTGAGGATGGAAACAGGCATGAAGGGCTAATGAAGAGGAGGTGAGGTAGTGCTAAGCACCTGGAAGTCCATTTGTAGCCAAAACCCTATTCATTATAAAAATAAAAGGAAGGGTGTATGTGGTTTCACATACACCTGAGCAAACCATAGCTCTTCCATCATTAAGTGCAATAATGAATGAAAAATGTTTATGATGAAGCTTTGCTCTTAGTATCTCTCTTTTTCAATGAGATATAGCCTACTGTGCCCAAAAGGAATGAAAGTACAGGAGCAAAGAGGAAACCCCCTTTCCACAGAATTACAATGAAGCCAGCAAATTATCCTGAAACATATGGTTCAGGAAATTTAAAGCATACAGTGGTGCCTCGCTTAACGGGTGCCCCGTTTAACGAGGAATCCGCGTAGCAATGAAGATTTTGCCATTGCTTTTGCCATCGCATTGCGATGTTCCCTATAGGGAAAAATTGCTTTGCGATTATGGCTTCCCCCCCATCACAAATGCCCCATTTTTGCACAGCTTGCGATGGGGGGGGGAAGCGATCGTCCCAGAAAAGAGCTGGGAGCCAGCTTCTCTGCTCCAGCCCCTCCCCCTCCCCGCCTTACAGCTGATCCACGGTGCTCTTTGAAGCTTCCCCAGCAGCTAAATAGGCACTGAAAATGCACTGGGGAAGCCTCTGAAAGCCACGCTTTGCTGGGGTGGGGGTGGGTGGCAGGGACAGGCCCGCCACTCCCCCGCGCCACCCCACGGCAAAGCGCCACTTTCAGAGGTGCATTTTCACTGCTGAAAAAGTCCCAGGAGGCTTCCGAAAGCGGCGCACGGGGGTGGGCCTGCCCCTACCACACCCCCACCCCGGCAAAGCGCCGCTTTCGGAAGCCTCCTGGGGCTTTTTACCGCAGTGAAAATGTACATCTGAAAGCGGTGCTTTGCCATGGGGGGGCGCGAGGGGGGGGTGGCGGGCCTGTCCAGGTGGGGAAAATAAAGTTGAATTCAGATTTATATGTAATTCGAAGACACTTGCTGGTTAACTGATTTCAGTAGCTCTACTCTATCCAAATGCAACATATAGACTCCACCCCACATAAATTAAAATGTAACATTAATTTGCTTATCTTCACACTCTCTCCAGCTTTTCAAACTTTTTTGTAAGAAAAATCTGTACCATGATCTAGCAGAAAACACTTGGGCAAATTGGTAGTGCATACACATTTCACTTATTATGTGTATTTTAAGTGCTTTGATTAAAAAGATCAATTATCTGTTGGGAGCAAGAGGAAAATCCCAACTGGAGCTATACTTGAAGAGTGCTAGTTAGATCATCTTCCACATTTGACATTTAGGTAGAAAAACAATAGGCTAACTTTAGTACTACCCCTTCCACCTGATTCCAGAACAGAGAAGACATCTCACAGTGGCACATTATACAGTGAAAATAAAGGTTACTTACAAGTTTAGAACTAGTTACAGGTTTGTTTCTGAGAGCAGGGGGCCTATAGGCCTGGGCAGCCTTTGGCTCATCATTCGGCACTTTGCTTGGGACAGCATGGTAGGTTACTGCCTTTGTTGGAAACACTCCATCCAAAAAGGGTTGCCAGGCAACTTGCCAAAGTTCTGCGTTCTGCGGGACTTCATATTTGTATAGAACAGAACCAATGTAATGCCAGATTTTGTATCCATTCCCAACTCGCAGCCTTGGAGAACATGTAGCAGTTACAATGTGTTCTCCGTCAGGGCACCATGCAAAATATGTTGAGTCAGAGGCCTGCGGCTTGGCAATGAGTTTGTAGTTTTTAACATCCCACACGTCCATTTGTCCACTGAGATTCCCAAACCCAGCTAATACCAAGATATGTCCTTGGGGGCTGTAGTAAGCAGCATTGTGTGGGCCAGTCCCAAAATCAAACACAGGATCACATTTCAGATTGAAGATAGTTGCTTTGGCAGGCATAAAACCATACACAACACAGAACTCCAAGGCACTGGGACTCCAGGTGACATCATAAATAGGGCCATTTTTTGCTAGAGGAAGAGAAAAAACCCACAGTTATAGCACGAAACCAAAATAAACTGTGCTGCTTATGTTAGGGGGGACAGGATGAAACCCTATTTTAACAGGAGATATTATGTTTAATTATGCATAATTATTGCTTAAGGTATATTAGATTTCTCTGTAAAAGGTTTTAAGCATTGCATGGACTCTGTAATCTGTAACCAAAATACCTTGTAACCTTTGTATCTGAAGCAGTACAGTTATATAGTTTATAAGGACATGATTTCTTTAACAAGGTCTTTAACTAGCTCATGTAACCTTCCCTATTGTGCTCTTGTAGTCTTAGAAGATACTCCTGTATTCCTGCATACCACAATCACCTTGATCCTTGCCAGCCCAGCAATAAGAGAAATCAACACCCCAGTGAGACAGCATACAGGCCCCACTTGTAATAACAATACAGGTTTCTACCCTTCAAGAGATGGGCAATTCCGGAGACAAATGGCTTACTATAGCCTCTCTAGTCCACTGTAGATATTTTGACACCAGTAAGAAAATTATAACAGTTGAAGGCCATATACCGGGGACCAGGAAAGAGTAACATCAACATCTTAATAAGATAAGAGGAATAGAAAAAATACCTCTTCAGACATTCAGGCAACATCTTTGCACACCCCGGGTACATTCTGACCTTAGGTCAAGGGAACATGGGGGCACACTATGGATATTCACGTATAACCAATGGTTGTAGTTAATTGGCATTTTTGGTCCAATTAGGAGCAGGATCCAAACTTGAGTTTCATGGAACCAATAAAGGAATGTGGTGCTTTATCGCTCTTTGTGTAGAAATGATTATTCCCATGATAATTGGGGGCCAGTCCTCTGCTTTTAAGAGGAAGGGTCCAGCTGTACTTTTCAATAAAGATTGGCTTTGGTACCAGCTGTTAATGCGTCTTAGCCTACCTGTCTTTGCCGGAGATCGAAGGCAACACTTATGTACTACTGCATAAAACTTTAAGCACTCTCTGGGCACTTTACAATTTAATTCTGCAGGCTACACATTACCCCACCACCACCAAGCTGGGTACTCAATTTACCAACCTTGGAAGGCTCAGTGAATCCCAAGCCAACTACATAAGACTGAACATGGGTTGTGAGCGGAGTTTTGTCTGCACTACCACAGCACTGAGCCATGGGGCTTGTCTTATAAACAGGTATTGATATTTTTCAGAATGAAGACCATGAGATATGAATTTGAAAAGTAGTAACATGTGATATTAATTCCCTTTAGCAAATGTGAGTAAAGGATGAAGGTTTTGCTGCCTCTCTAGGATTGCGAACAAAGCAAACTGCAAACATTCCAGTAGTACACATTTTATGTATGAAAAAGAACTCAACAATCGCAATATATGTCTGATGGGGCTTACACTGTGTTGGCCTATACTAGTATTCCCCTCTGCCAAAGATTAGTGACATCTCTGCTCAGGATCTGAAGCTAGGAAGTTAGCAATGGGAGAAATACCAGCCTATTAGTGGCACCAACACTGGCCTAGTAATCTTCAGTACTGTTATCACTGAAAAGCTACTCAGGGAAGGACAGTGCAAACTTTTATCAACTGAATTAATTACATTGACAGTTAACAGCAGATAGCCCAATAAGTTTGATAATAAGCAACAAGGTCAGAACATAGGCATTTGAAGGTCTTATTAAAAAAGAGGCCTGTCCTCACTAATCTATATCTTCTTCTGATTAAGTGGCTACATTCAAGTTATCATATATTCAGTACAGCAGATTTGTTCAAGTTTGTTCCATGTATGCAATCCAAAATCAATCAAATAAATAGAGAAATAACATTCAAAGAACCCAGGGAGAAATAAATAAATAAATGATCTGCCCTTATTTCTTCTCCCAGATCATCACTGACAGAAATATTTCTTCACTTACGCAACTGAACCACAGCACTTTCCCCATTTGTTGCAATGTAATGCAGAGTTTGTTCTCCATAATAGGATGCTCCTGTTTTATCAACGTCAGTACTAGCTACTACGAGCACAGCAGTGGCTATTGAGATGTAAAAGAAGCACATAAATAATTAGAATGTTAAAAAAAACTACCTAAAATATGAATAATTTAAGTTTATAGAAAAAGAAACTTCAACACACACTGAAATGCAACTTTCAAGTATCACAGATTACAAGCCTTTAAGTTCCAATCAAATGGGCACAACAATGGAAGGGGGGGGGGCTGCCTTCCTATCCTGCCCAGAAGACTCTGAGAAACAGAATGGTGAACAATGGTCAGCAGGACTCTTATTACATTTTTATAGAGTGAGCCCTTTTCTAGACGTTAAGTAATTTGTAGAAACTGAAGTTATCATCCTGATTCCATATGTTCCTTTAGGTGCTGCATCCACACTACAACAGCTGAAGCAGATGGAGAATATGAAGACCTCTAAGTATGCCTGGGCTTAAATGCCTACCCACCTTAGCCAGCACAATGCATGATGAACGATGACAGGAACCGCAGTGCAATTACATCTTTAAGACTACTCATTCTCAGTCTCTGAGATAAATTATCATCTTTGCAAGGCAAATGTGTCTACACTGCTTTTATACGGAAGCTGTACTAATTATTTCTAGAAAAAAAATCAGTTACCTGCACTAATTGGCAGCCATCAGAGAAGCTCTTACAAGAGTTTACCAAGTAACACCAAAAATTCAGTGTCTTCCTCCAGATGAGGTACCTTTTTCTTTGTTATTGATGTTTTAACATACTCTTTGTTCTCTCTTAGAAAAGCTTGTTTTTATTGTTTGGAAGCTAGTAGGCAGAATAGCCCTATTAAAACAAACTCACCTTATAGATTTGTGTATATTGTATTATCTTTCTAGCCTACTTTTGTGAGAGGGGTGTCCTTCCCTAATTTCGTAAGTTCCATGCCCCCCCAAATATATATACTCTGAATTGAATGCTCCCTAACTGAGAGAACAGAATAGGATATGTTGATCATATTCTACTACCTTCAACAGCTATAAGGTCATATCTAGGTCTAAATTGTTTATTGTTCATTGTTTTATATTGTTTTATTTTTCTTATTTTGGTATATGTATGTTATTCTTTATATTGTCTGGAATTTATTTATTTATTTATTATTTATTTATTTATTTGATTTATATCCCGCTCATCTGGTAAATCTATACCACTCTGAGCGGCTAACAGGAACATATATACAATTATAATAAAATAAATTAAAAATCAATTAACAGAAAATGACAAAAATGATAAATAATCGCAAATAATAAATAGATAAAGAAGAGAAAAATAAATTAAGTTAGATTAGGTGCTGGCAGGAGGGAAGGCCTTGACATAGAGCCATGTTTTTAGTTGAGTTTTGAATGTACCCAGCGTAGGGGCCGCGCGAATCTCAGGAGGGAGATTGTTCCAAAGGCGAGGAGCCACCGCCGAGAAGGCCCAGTTTCGTGTCTTCTCCCTCCGGGCCTCCCTCGGCGTCAGGCTCCTCAGCCTCACCTCCTGGGTCGCGCGGGTGGTCCGGGTAGAACTTGGTGGGTGAAGGCGTTCCGCCAAGTATCGAGGTCCCAAACCGTTTAGGGCCTGGAAGCTGCCTAGAGTGGTCGCAGTGACCAGATAGGGGAGGTATTAAATAAATAAATAAATAAATAAATAAATAAATAAATAAATAAATAGATAATCATGACATCATTTCTTGTTACATTTTGGAAAAACCATCAGACCAATATGTTTTTAGAGGCAGAGAAAAAAGACAGCAAATTACATCAGGAAATTTTTTACACAAAGATCCACTGGGCTGAATAGAAAATGGGCTAATATTGTAACATTCCTATTGATTGGCATTTCACTGCTATCTATATCCGTCTGACTTTCTCCCAACAAAGTGAGCACAGCATGACTGTATGATGTGGCTCCGTACGACTAGTCTTGTAGAATGACTTAAAATATAATGTTAAAATTGAAGTAAACATTTGTTTTCAGCATTTGGGTTTACACAGCCACGTGCCAACATAGTGACACTCTGAGAGCAGAGGTGGAGGCCCTACTTGCGTAATTAGGCCATCAGATATAAAGGATAACGTCTCTTTAGTAGCCACCCACACTCTGTACTTAGGGATCTGTATTCAGTTTAATGCCAGTCAGATACTATCATTAAAGGCCATGAAGAAAGCTCCAAAATCTTTCTTATTTACTTTGACCAAGAGTTAGAACTCTACTGCATATGGTGCTATTTTTAGTAGTTAATTACTATTGCTACACGTATGGTTTCAAATCCAGGTGTATGGTGTCTGTCAGTTCAATACTGTAGATATATAAACACCCTGAGAAATAAGGGGAGGAAAAAATGATTCTACCTTTATTATTCCATAGCATTGTCACCTTATCAGCTTTGAAGAAACTCTTGTTGGCCAATGCAGCTTGTGGGCCTCCAAATTCAGGGTACAGGTAGAGCCTTACAAAAGATGGAGCTCCTTTGCTTCCAGGGACATATACAGCAACCTGTGGTAACAATATTTCATGAATTCCCAAAAGCAGCACAAAGAAAGAAATGGATGAATGTCTGTTTGTTTTTTTAAAAATGTACGAAACCAAAACCATGGAGGGGGAAAAAACTATAAAGAAGCACCTTGGTTGGCTGATCTCCTGGTGACAACACAAAATCAGTGACCTTCTGCAAATGAAGTTTATTTGCAATTGTGCCTGCAAAATTACAATTGTACTCAATTTAATATCATTAACAAACAATGTACATAGCTATACTGAATGGTTTATGATGTAATGATGACACTAATTTTAAAATAGGATTCTTGACTTGGCACATTAATAACTTTAAAATAGGCTTTCACTGAAATGATACATTTGGGCAGGATACAAGTGTGATAAAATAAATCTAACACTCTTTTTATAAATCTTTTTTTAAAAAATTGGCCAAATTATTTTAGGCAGTCCCATCATAAAGTAATATGATAGCATACACACAAATTAAGCCTGACAACAAAACAAAATATCATAAGCCAGTGTCCGTGCTTTATCATCTCAGTTTTATTTTTGAATAAATAATCTTTCCTTTTCAGAAATTAATGTGTTCCTGTCTCTTGTGTGTTTGTGGTGTATAAGATCTGGTCTCTAAATGGCCACACATCTGCTCAAGTTAAAACAGCTCCCTCCCTAAGGGCTAGGAGAAATACAGTCCTAACTTCAGGAATAATCAACTGCTGCTGACACAATCCCCTCCAGCATGCAGTCAAATGTTGACAAATCCCACATATATGTTGCACATTAGAGCAGAAGTGGGTAACTGTGGCCCCCCAGACATTTTTAGCCTACAATTCCCATCAGCTCTGGCCAACACAGCCAGTGGCAAGGGGTGATGGAAGTGACTTTCCAACAAAAGCTGGAGAGCCACACCTACCTGCCTCTGGGCTAGAGCATTTACAATGGCACCCTCATTGTTGGGAGCATGGCCATTTGGGGGGGGGGGGACAGCATTCCTGGAGATCAGGTCTGCCTACATTAATGAGGGAAACGCCAATGTTATGACACTATTTATGCATCAGACATGGGGTAAAGTAAAAGCCCCTCCTATCCATTTTTATTTTCCTATTTTGGTTGCACTGTTGGATACAAACCTCCATATCGAAGAACATTTCTAAATAAATGTGCATAGAATTGCCTGCTAAATTTTCTGCAGCCAATCTTTCAATCTATCTGTCATATACTTCTGGTTGAGCCAAGAATGCATTAAGATAGTGAGTTGCACCCAGGGTTTGTCACAATTATATTAAATGCATTGAAATCAATGGGACAGAATTTAGTCACAACCCCTACTGATTTCAACAGGCCTACTCTACATAGGTCACTAGAAAGATAAGTAAGTGGGTGCTAGATCAAATCAATCTTGAACTTATATTACTGAATGAAACTTCACAATTATGTCAACATGCCGAAAAAAGGCTGTGATTTTTCAAATACAGAGAGTTGTGATAAATTAAGCAGCTCAAAATGTTAAAAGAAACAATGAACAAAGACTAAGCAGGGAAGCTTATCTAGAGAACAAAAAAGGACTTGCATACTGAAGTCGTTGTTTTCAAAGAAGTGTAGTTCATTGTTAACACTCCTGGCACATATACTTTCATCATCTGACCAGGAAGGGCACCTAATGATTAAAGGAGGGAAGAAGGGACAATTATGTTAAAGCAAGAGAAAAGTAATACCTTTAGGACAGCCATTACTTCAGAACATTAACATAAAAATATCTGGAATGAAAATATTTCAGTATTATTAGAATTATACAGAATATTGCTATTTCTCACAAATGGTTACTTCACATATTCCCTAGCCCACTGTTCTAGTCCAACAATACAGAATTACTTAAATTAAAAATGATTCTTCATATTATAAACAATGCAGCTAAACAAGCTTTACAACTGAATGGATAAATTCTAAGATTTAAATTATATTTTATGTATGTGGCTGAAATCTTATTCAAGTTGATGTAACAGAAGTGTGTTAGAGGTTACACCCAAGCAACTAGCATTGTGCAATGAACTACACAATTCATGTCACATCGTGCAAATCATTGGACAATTCTTGATTGCACAACTGATTGGGTGGTTAACAATTATACAACCAACATATGCTTCACAACCATCACACGATAGGGTTGCAGAAGTGCTTCATGGATATTATCTCCACCCTGCCACAAGTTCTCCTACCACTTGTATGGCTTTACATTATGCACACATAATTGTGCAACAGGATTTCAGCCAACAGATTCTAAATAACAAATAAATAACAGATTTAAATCATAACAGTAAACTTTCTTAGATGTTACGTACCAGTTTTGCATCTTTTTCTGGATCAAAGACTTTAAACATTTTCCAGTTTTCAGATCAAAAATGTGAAGGTTGGGTTCTCCTGCTTTACTATCTTTTGCAGCTGCAACAAAAATATTAACATTGCAGCCATGGCCTCAACAGTTACTTTTTTGTATACTCTCCTGCTCTATGCCGATTTTATGGCACATTCTCTTAGTGTATTTTGTTATACACAAAAATAGAAAAAGTGGCTGTCCTTGATTGCATATTCTTTAGCTATGAAAAAGTATTTTCCTCCTCCTAATAAAAAATATTTTTACACTATATCAACATTTCCAGTCCTTCAAACTCTAGAAGCAGAATGAACAATTCAATATTCCTGTCACATAAATTGCCCTCTAATCTCTCTCACACACACATTCACCCATTCACTCACACACACATACTGTACACTGTAATTGCCCATCTTTGGCATAAGTCATTTGCCTTCATACAGAATCATTTGTTCTAAAAGCAAGAAACAGGGATGTACTTGGTCTCTCTTTGTAGGTTTACCTATACATGACCTAGAATCCACAACAGAAATTTTCCAACAAAATTTTATTTCCCAGAAGTAGGGGTGGACAATTTGTGACTTTCCAGATGTTGTTAGAACGTCATTTCCATCAGCTCCAGCCAGTACAGTGAATGGAGGTGTTCACCTTCTGGGGGTGGGTGGGTTACACACTCCCATGGCTCTGCCCGTAAAGCAGCTTAAGGTGAAATTACAGCAGAGCTGCAGTACTAGATATATTAAGTATATGCTGATTTAGTTTATTGATAGCATTTTAACCCTGCTTCTCAGCTGCTTTGTATGTCCCACTGTCCTTTAGAGCAGTGGTCCCCAACCTTTTCAGAACCATTTGGGGGGCTGGGAGCACCCCCCCAGTAGCCGGTCAGTGTGGTACATTTACGGGTGGGGGTGGCATGCTTATGCAGATGAGAGGGGCGTGCAAGTTCACCCGCGCATGCACGCCACACCCACCAAGTGGTTGTGCAGGGGGGGCGGGAGATCTGTCTCCGTGGCCCAGTCCTGTGAAGCCCACGGACCCGGACTGCGGACCAGGGGTTGGGGACCTCTGCTTTAGACGGCATACCTTTGCAGCTGCTGGCAAATTTTACAGCTATAGAAGGGTGCCACAGTGTCCTTTTGCATCAAAAAACCCCACAAGAATGCACAGCAGAGTATCTCTGAGGTTTTTGCTGCAAGAGGGGGGAAAAAGGAGATCACTGTTCAGGATCACCTGCTTTTGGGCTGCCATTTTGCAATGGTGGCTAATTTGGCAGTGGTAGAAGGCCAAGGGCCTGAACAAAAGGGGCTCAAGGGCCAAAGAAGAAGGATCTGCCACATCTTTTAGAGAGTTTCCATGAGCATTCTATGTCTCAGAACAAACAGGGCTGAAGCTATGATTACAATGAAGGCAGCTGAAGCAGATATTGAAGTACTTACTTGTGTAGGGCTGCCACGTTACTAGAACATTGCTCTTTGGAGAGAATTCAAGGCAAACTGTCTTTGGCAGATCAAAAGAATGCAGCACATTGTGGCTGGTGACATTCACAATGTTTACTCTGGAACCAAAAAAGGTCACGTCAACAAAGCTCGATTAGAGTGGTTAATTAATAGCCATTTTAGCTGTTCTAAATCTGCTTGATTTTGCCCACATGATAAGAAACAAACTGTTTTCTGTTCACCTTAATAATATTGAATATTGCAGTATCGCAGAAATTTTTTAAAAAATAATAAGGAAATTCCTAATTATTAGCTCCAAGTTCTTCATCTTCTTTACATACATATTTTATGACTCTGTTCTTAAATCTAGAGACAGGCAGAAGTCGCTTTTCAAGTCCCATATGGCACACATGATTGCTTGAGCATGATTCCAGGAACTGGAAAATGAACCTCTATACATTTTAATTTTTTACAGATTTAACAAAACAGACATACACACATACTGTATATATGTATAATGCTGAGAACTGTGCTCTTTGGGAACAAACTCAAAGGTTCAGATTTAGACTGTAACAAGCAACAAGGACAACTCTATTAGAAATTAGCTTGGTCACATTATATTACTCTGCTGGCAGATATCACAGTAACACTCTATGTGACAGCATACAAACTACTCTTCTGTCAGAAGGAATGGACAGCTGGGAATAGAAGGAAATACAATATTTCCTTACTGCCACTTAATGTATAGAAGAATATGATGTACTAAGTGCCCACAAACTTATGTTTTTTAAAAAATAAAATACTGACTGTTCTCCATTGCACCAAGCGAAAAGTGAACCATCTTTGCTGAAAGTAAAGACTTTACTGTTTTTTCCAGACTCTCTGAAAAACAAAAAATAAAGGCAGATGTCTATTACAATTCAAATATACTGTATATAACAAGAAAACACATTAACAGGATAAATGGCTAAATATCTCTATAAAATTGTAAAACAATGAAATAAATGTTTTCATTTTTGTATTAATATCAAGGCATACAGGAATAAAATTTCAAACATTACATTTTTTTTTTTGATTGGCCAAACTAAAACAGCGGCTTTAATCTCACCATTTTAAAAAAATCCCTGGAGAACAATCCTTGAACTGACCAAAGGCCAGATAAGGGGCAGTTGAATGTGACGTAAGTGCTGCTGCATTAGAGCAAGGAAAGGCTCTCTTGAGGAAAGGAACTTCTAATAAAACAGGTCCTTAATGTGCTCATGTGGGTATAGATGCTACCATAGTATGTTTGGGAAGAAGCCAAGGAGTGTTGTGTGCAACAGCAAATGATCAGTACAGTATTTCATCCCTGAACATTACCAGTCCTGGAAGGGATACAATTCACTGACTTCCACTGATCATAATCGGATGGAAATGGGAAACACAGAACAAAGTTTGTTCTCTCTCATAATTTCATATATACACATGTGACATTAGCATGTCTTAACAAGCATAATTTAAAGGCCACCTTTCCAGGTAAACCACAAATACATTAACTGTTTGGAAGCAATTTTAGAAAAAAAATTATTTAAAATATTTTACTCTGCCTTTCTCCATAAAAGGACCCTGGGTAACTTACATCATTAAAAGAGATGGATAAAAACAATAAATTATTCAAATATTTAAAATGAATTAAATATACATTATATTAAAATTGCTAAATAAAAATATTATCAAAACAAATCAAAACAACAAAAAATTATTTATTTATTTGATTTATACTCCGCCCCCCTAGACAATTTTAAAGCCTCACTTAGAAAACTAGTCACTAAGAGAAAGGCTGCCTGAAGATAACTGGAACATTTGCCGATTTATCTAGGAACAAAGATTTCTTGTATGATTCCTGTAGCAGAATGCAAATACACGTACTGGCCTAGAATTACCATACTTATTTAGAGGTGCAATTTGAGCCTCTAGCTGTGTTGTGTGAGAGATGTATGTTGTTGTTTAGTTGTTAAGTCATGTCTGACTCTTTGTGACCCCATGAACCAGAGCACATCAGGCCCTCCTGTCTTCCACTGACTCTGGGAGTTTGGTCAAATTCATGTTGGTAGATTCAATGACACTGTCCAACCATCCAACACAGGCAGTATCCCTATTTCCTCATCTGCCTTCCGACTAACCAGGAGCACCTCTGCCTTGTTTGGATTAAGTTTCAGTTTGTTTGTCCTCATCAAGACCATTACTGATGCCAAGCACTGGTTTAGTCAGGACAACTTCCCTGGAATTAGGTGGAAAGGAGAGTTGGGTGTCATCTGCATATTGGTGACGCCAAACTCCAAAACTTCTTTCCCAGCAGTTTCATGTAGATGTTATAAAGCAGAACCCTGAGGAACACCACAGGCCAATGGCCAGGGCATTAAGCAGGAGTCACCCAGCACCACCTTATGAGTTCTCCCCTCCAGGAAGAACTGGAGCCACTGTAAAACAGTGCCTCCGAGTCCCATCCCAGAGAGGCGGCCCAGAAGGATACCATGGTCAATGGTATCAAAAGCTGCTGAGAGGTTGCGATATTGCCCTGCGCGTCCATTACCTCCTCCGACACAGGTCACCCTACAGAAGTATGTTGCACACCAAAGTCTTCTAATAAAACAGGTTTATTTGTTAACAATTCTTCAGCTTTGTTTATGTCCACACTTTCCATTTCTGGTTCCAATAACAAGTCATCACTTTTAACCTTTTCAAATCGCATCAATTCCCCTTTTAACTGAAGGAGTGAAGAACTCAAAACTCCTGAACTCCACTTGGGAATACTGCCTGATCCATCAGGTGCATAGTCAGATAACATCATTGCTAAGGGTGGAAAACCCAGCCCACCTCTGGCTCCCAAACCTTTTTGCCCGGGTTCAGCCTCACTCTCGGTTGGAAGGGACTGGCCCCATGGGCTCTCCACCATTGTTCTTCTCTTTGCTGCCAAGCTTTATACTCTTTGCATTTCTTTCTTTCCTCCGTCTCTCCCCAATAGGGTGGCTTTCTATATGCTCGTCTTTTCCACTCCTTTTCTACATATTGCCTTGGAAAGTTGAATTCTACCCATTCTCCTGTCCAGGGGTCTTCTTGTATTATTTCAACTAAATCCTCCTCCTTTTCTACTCTCTCCTCCTACATCCAACAAACTTCCTCTTCCTCCATCTTTAGACTAACCTCTCCCCTCCTCTCGCCTTCTTTTTTATCCTCCTCCTTTCCCATCAAAATGGTGCCCTTTCATGTTGGTGATCCTAAACACAACTCTTGCAACTCTCCCACAATGTTTGTCAATTTTTTCTCAGTCTTTCTGCTGGGAGAGATGGGCAGGACACTCTGTGGAATGCCATTGGAGGTATTCCCAGCCTCATAGAGGTCCAGCAGAACCAACAGTGACACACTCCCCCTGTCCAGTTTCTAGCGTAGGTCATCCACCAAGGTGACCAAGGCTGTCTTGGTCCCATAGCCAAACCAGAAACCAGATTGAAATGGGTCTAGATAATCCGCTTCCTCCAAGAATCCCTGGAGCCGAGAAACCACCACACGCTCCAGTACCTTGCCCAGGAATAGGATGTTTGAGATTGGCTGGTATGATCCAATACACTGGGAACCAGGGAGGGCTTCTTCAATAGTGGTCTTCTGACTGTCTCCTTTAAGCAAGCAGGGATCCTACCCTGCTGCAAGGAGGCATTTACCACTCCCAATACCCAATCTGCCATTCCTCCTCTGGCTGCTTTTATGAGCCAGGAAGGGCAAGGGTCCAGTACACATGTGGTGGCATTCTCCTCTCCAAGAATCCTGTCCACATCATCAGGCTGCACCAAATGAAAAGTATCCATTAAAACAGGACAAGGCAGGGCCAAAGTTACATCCACTGGGTCTGTATCAATTATTACAGTATCCAAGTCACAGTGAACCCGAGTGACTTTATCTGCAAAGTGTCACACAAATTTCTCACAGTCGGTTGTGGAGTGGTCAATATTTTGTTCTTTTCGTGGGGCATGTACTAAGCCTCTGACCACTCAAAATAACTCCACTGGACAACTTTGTGCAGATGCAATGGCAGCAGCGAAGAACTTTTTCTTTGCTGCAGCCACTGCCACAGAACAGGCCTTCAAATGGGTTCTAGCCCGTGTTCGGTCAGATTCACTCTGAGTTTTCCACCATCGTCACTCTAGTCTCCATCCCACTCGTTTCATCACTGCCGGCTCCCTGGTGAACCATGGGAGAGGAAGCTTAGGAGCAATTGTGTCCACCGCCCTGGCATTTCCCCATTCCAGAGATCACCAAGAGCATCGACAGGATCACCTGCTGAGGCAACAGGAAACTCCCCAAGAGCCCTCAGAAAACGGTTCCCTTCCCCCTCCTACAATGATTCTCTTGTCTCCTCTCCCCATATCTCCCTCTCCCCATATCTCCCTCTACCCAGTGTAATGCCAATGGCAGCTCCCTGCTCCCCTTCATGGGCCTCCTTATTTGAAAGACACATCCCGCTCACCCCAGACTGACAGCAACAGGCAGGCAAATAAAAAGGAATCCTTCTAGGCAGGAAGAATGGACCTCACCCTTATTTTTCAATCCCGAAACCAAACAACCAACACCCCACCTTTCCTGAGAGGGCTCTGCTTATGTAGGCCCCTTCTCCCCTGGAGCAAGGTAGCTGGTGTTGACCAGGGGGTGGGAAGCAGCCAGATGCACAGACCCAGTACTACAAGGCAGTAAGAGTCTGGAGCCAAACTTCCACAGGGGAAGCTACAGCCGACAACAGCAGTAACACACTCTCTCACCCAGTGTCCTGTGAGATGGCAGATGACTCCTCCTCTTTCAATCCAAAAAGTCAAATTTGTATCCCTGTGCACCTTCCTGATCAGCCACTTCAGGCATAATGCATTTTGAATGCACTGAAAACATCTGAAAGGCACATTAGATGCCTATTCAAATACAGAGGTTGCATGCACTGATTTCAATAGAATGTGCAATGAAATGCACATCAAAGGACACACTAAGTGCAATATTAAATGTACAGAACATATGCTTTCAGGGGTCTATACAAGTGAGGATGCTGTGTACTTACATGGGAAATATCTTTATTGAGTAACTGATTCAGGCACATCAGTGTCTCACTATCTGATTTTTCTAGTATCTTGTACTACCCATGCTAGCTAGAAATGGAAATTTAGAGCACATGTACCTGAAGACATTCTGATTAATTTTTAAAAATCTGGGAATACGACATTCTCATTCAGTTGATTTGTAGGAAGGATAATTTCTATTAACAGCCAGGAATATATGTCTAAAGCTTTTGAATGGAAGCTCTACTTAACAATGCATAAACCAACCAAACACATTTTTACTAAGCTGATATATGTACGTTAGTTGTCCTGTTATAACAATCCAAAATGGTTAACAGTTGACAAAAATGAAGAAACAAATACCTTTGAAAAGCTGTATTTTCTGTTAACTGAGGAGGCCCATTCAGCATATGGAGTCCTTCTGATCCTCGCACTAGCAAAACAAAAGCATTTATAGATTAGGTTTTGAAGGAAATAATATTTATGCTGATGTAATAAAAACGTGACTGAGACAGTCTTATCCCTGTTTAGTAAGAAAAAAATATGAACATACCTTTGCCTGTACATCTAACTTTACTTCTAAAAAAAAAATCAGATCAAGAAGATGGAAATAAAGAAAATTCCTCATTTAATTCAAAGAAGGACAATGGACTTTGGTTACAAAACAGGGATGGGTCTTAAGAGATTCAGGAGTCATAAATGGTCATACATGATCTGTAGAGAGCGAAAGGGCTTTTACGCACTCCCATTTTTTTCAACAAAAATTGAAACTCTCCAGGGGCCAAAAATATTTTAAAAAAAAAAAAAAAAACAAAATCAAGAGGCATAGGTGCAAAGAGGTTCAAATCATGGCAAAATTGCCTCCCAACTCTCTGGGAGCACAAAAAGGTGTTTTGAACCCCCAAATGTTGTTATGCTATATCCTAGGACTCTCCTTTAGGACTCTGGAGCAACATGCAAACCTTGGTCTACGCCATGCCCACCCTGCTTTAGAAGAAACCATCAATAATAGCTCAATATTGTTGTGCCTGCTCCTTGAGATATGTGATTTGACCATGGTGACATATGCCTTAGTTACATCCAGTTTGGATTACTAGCATTCTCCATGGAGCTGCCTTTGAAGAATGTTTGGAAATTTCAGCTGTTTCAAAATGCTGTAGCCAGCTGACTTGCACTAGTTACAGGGAGTATGGAACTTCCTGCTTACAACAGCTTCAGAACTGGCCTGCTAGTCTGTTTCCAGGCCCAATTCAAAGTACCAATTATTACCTATAAATAAAGCTCTAGATGGCTTGGGTCCAGACTGTTTGAAGAATCATATCACACCATACGAGCTTTCTTGGTTTTTAAGTTCTTCTAGGAAGGCCCAGTTCCACCACCTTCCCAATCTCCTTTAGCAAGGACAGAAGAAAGGACCTTCCCAGTGGTTGCCCCCAGGCTTTGGAATGCACTGGTCCAAGAAGTCAGGTGGTCCCCCTTCCTCTTGACCTTCTGTCCCCAAATAAAGACCTTCCTCTTCAGGCAAGCATTTAATCAGTAAGTGTCTCAAGAATGCTTTTTTAAATCTTAGATTTGTAAATGTTTTTAAATTGTTTTTAATATGATATGTTTGTTTTTTAAATCATCATTCATTAGGTATCCTTCAGTCTCGAAAGACTATGGTAATGTACTCTGTATGGAGGACTTGGAACAGTGTCTAGTGTGGAAAATCAATGGAAAATTCATAAAGGTGGACTCCAGATGGAAGGGTATAGATTCTACTCCTGGTTGCTAGACTTTCAGTTTTACATACGCTTGCTCAAAAGTAGAACTGGATGGGAATTACACTCAGTGAGGACAAAATTCTAGCTTTGGTAAATTGTAAAAATAAAGTCAGTCAGACTTCACACCAAGCAAGTATCTTACATTGTTTATATGGAAGGACTATTCACTCCTCCTGACCGAAGCAAGGTAGATTAGAGCAGGGGTCCCCAACCCATTTCAACCCGTGGACCAGCTGGGGAAGGCAGGGCACCCCCCCCCACGCTCCTGCACATGTAGGAACAAGTATGAGCATGCGTAAATGGTGCGGCGTGTTGGAGCACGTGTGCATGTGCAAATCAGCTGTGCAGGGATGAGTGTGTGCAGGGGTGGGGCAGGAGGTCTGTCTCCGTGGCGCAGGCCAGTTCAGGCCACGGACTGGCACTAGGCCACGGACCGGGGGTTGGGGACCTGTGGATTAAAGAATAAGCTTTATTATGTAAAGCTGTAACCTTGTGAAAACTTTACTAGAAATACATCAGTGGCTGTATTTTAACTTCTGCAATGTTCTAACTTGCCCTATCTTGTTTTGTATAATGTACATGCCGCTATCTATGATTGCCAGAAGACTCTAGTTCCAGCCCAGTCTAAACGCAATCGTTCAGAGTTTCCAACGGAGTTTCATCCACTTCCTACCCTACCAAAAGGGATTTGGGCCTCGGACCTTCTGTACTCAAAGCACGTACTCTTATCACCTTCTTCCATCACTCCAAACAACGGAGTCTTACAAAAACGTGCACAAAAACCGGACTCATTGCAGTACGAGCTTCCACAAGACTAGAACCTACTTCATCAAACTGGATGGCCTGCAACCATCTAGTCTTTCCTCAAAGAGGCAGGATTGCCCTGTAAATACAGTGCAACTTTTTGCACGAGGACAGAACTCCACGCCACACTCTCGGAATAAAGGAAAAGCAGACTCGAGAAAGCCTCCCAATAACACTATCACGAACAAACTGCACCTCACAAGGACTATCCCATACAGTACAGAACTGCTAAAGGGGCGGGGGAAATGTGCTTGTTTATTAGTACCAAACTTACCTGCTAGAAGCGGCGTGGGAGGCGCCATCTTGAACTGGGCCCGCTTATTTCTCCTTCCGGGTTACGGGGAGGGCGCCCAGCCGAGAACCGTACACGTCTCTCTGTTCTGCCCCGCCAACTCAATTGCGGAAGCCAATATTCCGGTGACGTGTAACAGCCCGAGGGGAGGGGCATGGAATTTCCCTGGCCACGTGGCCCTAGGACAACCTGTTGATAGGCTGCGTGTCCGAGCCCACCCCTGATTGGACGCTGACCAGCAAAGTCAGGGGCAAACTCTACCGTCGGCTCGGTGGCCTTCTTCGGCATGAGTAATGAGACAGCCGACGCATAGAGGATTTTTTCCGGGTGATAGTCCCGCCTCCCAGCCGCAGGGTGACCTGCTTCCGGAGGGTGGGACCTTTGTGAGGGGCGGTTGCTGCTTACGCGGCGCTTGGCTGAAGGGAGCCGGAGAGGCGAGGCGGACGAACGGGCGGAGGGATTCTCTACCTGCCTTCCCTCACCTCAGCGCAGGGGGACCCTAGTGTTCATTCCGAGGCCAGGCATTGGTGGCGTCCGCGGGTGAAGCGGCGGTGGCGGTTCGGTGCCTGACCTGGTAGCCTGAGGCGACGGTAGCATCAGCAGCAAAGATGGTGGCGAAGCAGCGGATCCGGATGGCCAACGAGAAGCACAGCAAGAACATTACGCAGCGCGGAAACGTGGCCAAGACCTCGGTAGGGACCCCCCCCTTCCCTTGTTAACTTCCCATCCTCCGGCGCTTTCCTCACAGAGACCAGCGGCCCGTCGCCCCTCCTTTGCGAAGGCTTCTCAGCTTCCCTTCAAAGCGAGTCCCCATCCCGCTCCCTTTCGGCGGCTGCCCTTGAGGTCGGTCCCTCGCCCGGTTCTCCTCACGAACAGAAGTGGGGGAGGGAGAGGGAGAAAAGGGACACCCGGCCACCCACCCTTGGAGTCCTCCAGTGGTACCTTGTACCTTGGATCCTTTTTTCTCTTGCCGTGAAGTTTCCCCTAGTCCTGAGGGGGTCTTACTTGCGTGCAAGAGTGGGGGTCCGAAGGGAACTCTGTGACTCGTTTCGGGGAGGGTGCGGAACGAGGGCCACCAGGTGAGGCCGCTGCGGATCGGGCACTCCAGGTCCTCTACTTGCTTGCATAGAGCCGTCCTGACGTGCTGGCTCTTCCCACAGAGAAATGCCCCCGAGGAGAAGGCGTCGGTGGGGCCTTGGCTGTTGGCGTTGTTCATCTTCGTGGTGTGCGGATCGGGTAAGTTACTGATAGGTGGCAGCTGAGCCAGGCAAGTGTTTTTCTGTTACTTCATCCTAGTCAAGTAGTCCTGGTTCTGGAATCGCAGATATTCAGTGATTCAGACATGGGTTCATGCAGAAGGTAGCAAATTTAAAAACAGAATTATTTTATATAATGAAAGAGAGAGGGGAGGAGAGAAAGTAGTAGTCATAATTCCATTCACACGAAGATTGGGTTGAAAGACACACTTTTCAACCTAAGACTATATATGATAAACATTCAGACAAAAGGTCATATGGACAGCGAATTCTGGAGGGGTCCAGAAATAATCCTTTGAATGTGATGGCTATGATGGTGTCACTGTTATTATAGTACAGTATTTCATTATATTTAAATTCCACATTCACAATACTAAAGTAATGGCAGACAGTTCTTGATCATAGGACATAAAAAGAGATTCAACCGTAAAATAATTGAAATGAAACAAAACAAGCAATAAGAACCATTAAATTGATAAATGTATAGGCAGTTAAGGTCATCCCAATAAATGATACATTATCATAAGCCAGTTTAAAATAAGTCTTCACACTTTGCTATAAGCAAGGAGAGTGGAAATTTTTCATGGCTTGGGGGTGGAAATTCATTCTACATTATTAAGCACGCCTTTGCAGCTGTTGTTATTTTCAAGAGATTCTGTCTTAATTCTAATATCCAGACAGATTCATAATTCAACTCTTAACAAGTAATTTCACCTCTGTTAGTGCTTTGCTATTGTTATCAGTCATGATTTGATTAAGAAAGTCTCTCTACATAATACATATATAAACTTTCTGTCTAACATACAATCTGGCCAGCTTTTCTTTATCTGACCAAACTCACTAAATAACATTAAAGTGATGTAACATATGTTCAAAGCAATGCAAGCATAAGATACTTTCCTGTAAGTATTTGTAGAATTTTTATTTCACAATCAGTCTCAAGCTCACTTCTGCAGAATGAAGTCAGTTAACCAACCCAGCTGAACAGGTTTGCATCACATAGTAATATATGTAGGTTTATACTTAATTGTGATTTGAAGCTTGCTTAAATGGTTAACTTACATATAAGGTAACCTTGGTGCAGCCAGATGGTTCATGATAAAGTCTCATTAAAAAAATAGAACCTTGGAAACTTTCCCTTTTTAATACAACAACCCTAAGCACATCTGAAGTAGGTCCTACTGAGAACAGTGAAACTTACTTCTGAGCAAAGACAGGATTGAACTGAATGCAGCATAACTAGAATGAAGACTGTTAATAAAAAAGGTTGCTTTCAGCTGGAAAACAGAAGAGGTTTTTTGCCATATGGTGAAGTTCAGTGTTTCACTCAGTTGTCTTAATATTCTTTCTTTGGCTAAAAATCTTTGTATGAAACAAATAGTGGTGTAAAAATATGATGCCTTACTTCAGACAGGTTATTAGTATTAAATTTAATACTAACGGTATTCTATAATAACTATTCTATAATAGTTTTCTGAACTATTTATTAAACTGGCAGTGACTTAATGTAAGCATGTATAACTTTTAAGATGCATCTGTTCAACATTGTCATTACCTATTTGGCTAGGAATATCTAAGCTTGTTTCCTTTTGTAGCTATCTTCCAGATTATTCAGAGTATCAGGATGGGAATGTGAAGGAGCTGAGCTTGATACACAATAATTACGTTTCTCCTGTGAACTATGAACTCTCTTTCCTGATGTTTGATAACTTGGAATTTAAATTTGCTGTCGTCTTGCTTCTGAAGAACTTTCCATGTTGGCCATATGTCATTCCAAGTTCCTTCACAAGTCATTCCAGGTTTTCTAGTCCATGCCACAGTGCCTTGAAAAAGCACCACATGTATAAAGCAATAAAGAATTATTGTTAACTTACAATCGTGGACCTACTTATTCTGTGAATCAAATTCATGCTTTATGTTATTAAATATAAGCAGTGTAGATACTTAGTGACTGCATCATATGT
The DNA here is from genome assembly GCF_051106095.1 of Pogona vitticeps. Lineage (NCBI taxonomy): Eukaryota > Metazoa > Chordata > Lepidosauria > Squamata > Agamidae > Pogona > Pogona vitticeps. Next base: position 28,403,013 of record NC_135785.1, read on the forward strand.
AAACACTGATTTTTGTTTATCTTCTGTATAAATGGAAGTGGTTTTATTTAAAATGGAGAAGGTAAGCTTATCAAATAATGACTGTGTGACTAGTTCAAAGCACACCCATGCAGCTCAGTTCACAGATATGCGCTGTGGCTTTTGTTTATCTAAAAAACATCTTATGTATGTGTAGCTTAGTTCTTATGTAGCATGTGGCAACTTAATTCTCAAACGATTCTGGTAGAAGACCTTATCCTGTGCTTCTTGGGAGATTGTTTAATGAAACAATGTAATGTAAAACCAATGGCTTAACTGACTGTAGATTACATAAAGATCAGAATTCTTCCGTCTTCAAGTGCATCAGAGATTTCACAGAATGCTTCATTGTTGTAATGTATTTGAATGTCAGTGTTTCTTAATGCCATCATTCCTTTGCTAGGGTGGGATGGGTACTACCCTTGGGATCAACTCAAGCTAAAGCTGTGGTGAGTGTGCAAACAAAAGAAAGAAAAACCACCTGGTGGCTTATTCCATAATGCTACAATGTTTACATTAACTCATCCAGAGAGCACTAACATGCATGCAGGCTGAATATCACCCCACTTCAGCTGAACAAGTTAGCAGGTTAAATCAGAATTTTTCTTTTGCTGTGACTCGAGCCATTTTTATTCAGTGCCACAGCATGTTCATTTTAAAGAAGTTTTCAGCAGAGTGACGTAAGAGGGTGACATTTTCACTAAGTAGTAGGAACAAAACTGAAATGGCATTGTGACTGCTAACAACATCGTGTTGCAGAGCATAGCAAAACAGAGGTGAGATCTGGCACTCTTTTCAGGGAATGTCTTATAAGCAGGTAGTTGGACCACAAATGAACTATTTAAAGGGCTGAGATAAATGTTAGCTAGGTATAAATGGCTCTGTAAATCTCACAGGGTTGCATGACATGCTGGTAACTGGAAGGCTATATTTCTTGCCATTAGCTGTCAGCACATTCTGTAAATGAGAATCGCTTGTTTGTAATCCAGGATTTATTTCCAATAAATTACTTCAAAATTTAATATGTGTTAAGCTGTTTTCTTTTTAAGTCTTTAATTTATATGATTTATTTGAGAATTGTACATTAAATGGTGTCTGTTAGGAATTACAGATGATCAACAATTTTGGTTAACAATGCTATGCTCAGTTTCCCAGCTGGCACAGATTCCTTTGCTTTCTGATGTAGTGCCAACATCATGGGTTAGCTGCTATATTCTTCAGGTTAGTTTAATATTTGTTGTACAGAGTCAAAACCTGGTAGCATTAGAGGGAGAAGCTGAGCTATAAGGCACTCCTAACTCAGAGGTGGGTCAGCTATGGATTAGGCACAAGCCTCTTCTGCTTGCAGAAATGTCCTTTTGCTGGCACAGCCCTTTTCTCCCAGCTGATCTCAGATCTGTTGGCATAGTAATATGCTGACAGAACTGTATTGCTGCCTGGGATCTGAATAGACAGAGATGTGACACAGCAAGTGATAAGCCGAGTTACTGTAGATCCAGACTTCCTCCAGTGCAGGGACACAGCCCCAACAGTGGCATAAGGTTAGGTCAGTCCAAAGGTGTCATGAGTAATTTGCAGCATCCCTAGATTAGGAGGGATTTGAGTTCAATGTGGCTTCAGTTGGCCTAATGTAAATTCAGATGGCCCTTGGCCACTGAGAATAGCAAGAGAATAGTCTCTTGCTTCATATCATGCACAGTTAAAACATTCAAGGGGAATCAGTGATGGTGGAAACCACAAAGAAATCCTAGGAATTAGGTTATAAATATATCAAAATCGTCAGAACTGTGCATGTCCAACAAAAGCACCTACTCCAGTACCCTTATTGTGGGTACTAGAATACGCCACACAATAAGTCGTGTCCGACTCTTCATGACCCCATGGACCAGAGCATGTCAGGCCCTCTGGAGCATGTCCACTGCCTCCCGGAGTTGGATCAAATTCATGTTGGTAGCTTCAATGACACTGTCCAACCATCTCGTCCTCTGTCGTCCCCTTCTCTTGCCTTCACACTTTCCCAACATCAGGGACTTTTCCACTGAGTCTTCTCATGAGATGGCCAAAGTATTGGAGCCTCAGCTTCAGGATCTGTCCTTCCAGTGATCACTCGGTAGATTTCCTTCTGAATGGATAGGTTTGTTCTCCTTGCAGTCCAGGGGACACTCAAGATTCTCCTCCAGCACCACAATTCAAAAGCATCAATTCTTCAGCAGTCACCTTCTTTATGGTCCAGCTCTCACTTCCATACATCTCTACTGGAAAAAACATAGCTTTGACTATGTGAACCTTTGTCGGCAAGCTGATCTCTCTGCTTTTTAAGATGTTGTCTAGGTTTGTCGTCACTTTCCTCCCAAGAAGTAGGTGCCTTTTAATTTTGTGGCTGCTGTCACCATCTGCAGTGATCAGCCCAAGAAGGTAAAATTTGTCACTGCTTCCATATCTTCCCTTTCTATTTGCCAGGAGGTGATGGATCCAGTTGTTTTTTATGTTGAGCTTCAGACCATTTTTGGCGCTCTACTCTTTCACCCTCATTAAGAGGTTATTTTAATTCCTCCTCACTTTTTCTCATCAGAGTGGTGTCATCTGCATATCTAAGGTTGTTGATATTTCTTCCAGCAATCTTAATTTTGTCTTGGGATTCCTCCAGTTCTGCCTTTTGCATGATATATTCTGCATATAAGTTAAATAAGGAGGGGGACATCATACAGCCTTGTCATACTCCTTTCCCTATTTTGAACCAATCGTTTCATGTCCAGTTCTAACTGTTGCTTCCTGTCCCACATATAGATTTCTCAGGCGATAGATAAGGTGGTCAGGCACTCCCATTTCTTTAAGGACTTACCATAGTTTGCTGTGGTCCACATAGTCAAAGGTTTTTATGTAGTCAATGAAGCAGAAGTAGATGTTTTTCTGGAACTCTCTGGCTTTCTCCATAATCTAGCTCATGTTAGCATTTTGGTCTCGAGTTCCTCTGCTCCTTCGAAATCCACCTTGTACTTCTGGGAATTATTGGTCCACATACTGCTGAAGCCTACCTTGGAGGATTTTGAGCATAACCTTGCTAGCATTTGAAATAAGTACGGTAGCTGGAGCATTCTTTGGCACTGCCCTTCTTTGGGATTGGGATGTAGACTGATCTTTTCCAGTCCTCTGGCCACTGTTGAGTTTTCCAAACTTGCTGGCATATTGAGTGTAGCACCTTACCAGCGTCGTCTTTTAAGATTTTAAATAGTTTCACTGGAATGTCATCACCTCCACTGGCCTTGTTAGCCATGCTTTCTAAGGCCCAGTTGACTTCACTGTCCAGGATAATCAGCAACCACACTATCTGGGTTGTCCAGGACATCCAAATCTTTCTGGTATAATTCCTCTGTGTATTCTTGCCACCTCTTCTTGACGTCTTCTGCTTCTGTTAGGTCCCTACCATTTTTGTCCTTTATCATGTTCATTTTTGCACAAAATGTTCCTTTAATACCTCCAATTTTCTTGAACAGATCTCTGGTTTTTCCCTTTCTATTCTTTTCCTCTATTTCTTTGCACTGTTCATTTAAAATAGCCCTCTTGTCTCTCCTTACTATTCTTTGGAAGTCTGCATTCCATTTTCTGTAACTTTCCCTATCTCCCTTGCATTTTGTTTCCCTTCTCTGCCTCGTTGGACAGCCACTTTGCTTTCTTGCATTTCCTTTTCTTTGGGATGGTTTTGGTTGCTGCCTCCTGTACAATGTTACGAGCCTCAATCCATAGTTCTTCAGACATTTGTTCACCAAATTTAGTTCCTTAAGAATTTTGTTCTTCACTTCCACTGTGTATTCATAAGGGATTTGGTTTAAATTATACCTGACTAGCACAGTGGTTTTTCCCACTTTCTTCAGTTTAAGCTTGAATTTTGCTATAAGAAGCTGATGATCAGAGCCACAATCAGCTCCAGGTCTTGTTTTTGCTGACTGTATAGAGCTTCTCCATCTTTGACTGCAGAGAACGTAATCAATCTGATTTCGGTTTTGCCCATCTGGTGATGTCCATGTGTAGAGTCACCTCCTATGTTGTCCATTTGTAGAGTCGGCTATGTTCTGATTAACAATTTGTTCCTTGCTAGCCAACGGCACTGTCTCACATAGGTTATAAATACTGTATGCTGAGAAAAGTATGGATGGGATGACTACCCTATTAAAATGTTTTTTATGGAAACATTGCAAGGTATGTTGCAAGTTAATTGGCTATTATAAAGGGGGGTTGCAACTCAAAAAAGGTTAGGAACCACTTCCCTAGAGAAAAGTAACAAATATCTTGGGTGTCTACAGTCCAGTTTCCTTAGCTAGGGAAAGAGAAAGATCAGAGAAGCATGTGTCTGGCAGCAGACCTAAACACCTAGTAAGTGTATAGGGCCAGAGAGTGACACATGCCAGGCGTTGAAGGGCTGCTCCAAGTAATAGAGGGGGATGCACTAATCTCAAAAAATAACCAGAAGTATTAGGAAATCCACTTCCATTTTTCTACCAATAGCTTATTTTATCAGCTCTTCATTTTGCAGATGCCGACCATTGCTTTCTCTTTGTCTCTCTTGGCTTTTCTTGGAAAGATGCATCAGCAAGGATAGTCCTTTTTATTGCATGCCCAACAAGACAACATGTAAAACATACAGCAAGATCAGAAGTGATCGCTATGGTTACGGTTTTTCCTCTGTATGGCTAGAAATCATGTTCCAGTATTTTTGCCATCCGATTGCCAGGCAGTCGCTTATTGATGAAGGCCTGTGTCATGTGAGAGACAGTAGGCCTGTGCCAGGGTTTGGCCATTGAATTATTTTGGATTACAACTATTCTTGAAGGAACAGTGGTTCAGTTCCTCAATGCACTGATATCTCTCATTGCGATGCAGCACTCTTCTCAAGTGTGCACTTTGTTGACACACTGGTATTCCAGAGAAGGGCAAGGCTGAGTAGATTTGTAGCTGGATATTGGACCGGAGTTCCGGCACCAATTAAGTTTGTAAGTTGAGGCACCACTGTACTGTATTGCCAGAATATGGGGCGGAAAGACTATGGTGGCCCAGAAGAACAACACAAGATTCAAAATCCAGTGGCAGGCCATGTTTTTATTAGGCTCAATTAATACTTCTGCACTTCTACAATTTCTCAAGTTCTCTAGCCTGTCGTACCTGCCAATAACTTGGAAGGGGTGTTGCAATAAGAAATGTGGGTCAGTGGTTTGTTTTTTTTTTTTTGCTGGGCTTTCTTTTGGTCTCTCCCACCACATGGCTAGGGGGTGGGGCTTTCTACTTTAAATGAGGTTGTCCCTGGACCCTTTCCCCTAGGAAGCTGGGCTGAGACTGAAGGCCAGGTATGCTTGCAAGGACATTTTGCTGAGGAGTTTTTTTTTTGTTTCTTTGTTTTGTTTGCTGGGCTTTCTTTTGGTCTCCCCCACCGCATGGCCTAGGGGTGGGGCTTTCTACTTTAAAAGAGGGTGTCCCAGGGCCCTGGGCCCTTTTCCCTAGGAAGCTGGGCTGAGACTGAAGGCCAGGTATGCTTGCATGGACATTTTGCTGAGGAGGTTTTTTTGTTTGTTTGTTTTTTGTGCTGGGCTTTCTTTTGGTCTCAAAAAAAAAAAACACCAAAAAAAAAAAAACAACAACCCAGAAGCTGGGCTGAGGGTGTCCCTGGACTATGCGCCATCTCTGACCTTAATATGGTAAATAGGAAAGCCAATTAGAATTGCATACACCTGGGAGGCAGGAAAGTTTTAAGAGTCAGATCATACTTCTGCATTATTGGAGAGCAGGCCGGGTAGGTGGGGCTCGTCAGCCTTGGAAGGCAGCCCATCTAGGAGGAGTAAAACTCTGATTTCAAATCTCCACTGCACTGTGGCTATATCCACTAATGGAAACGGCTTCAGGAGTTAACCTAGAGCAAAATCTGGAGCTGGAGTCCTGAAGACAGTTTGTGTCGTTCTGCCAACTCCTGCGACGTTGCTGGAACCAGTTGTATTTCCTTTCCATTGGACCATTTCAGCAACGTGGAGAGGGAGGATCTGCTGCTTGGGTAACAGCTTATCTTCCATATTACTTTACCCAGGCTTCATGCTCTGGAGAGGACACTCTTTGATACAGAGCATGTTACCATGGTCTCTCGAGACTGAAGGATGCCTATGCTTTGGACCATGGCTCCTTTTCAACCTGGAAAGAAATGCTAAGTGGGCTATGGTGGTATTGGGACAGACAACCATGAGCCTGGTTAGAAAAGTGAACTGGATGGGACTGGCTTGCCACATATTGAAATAAAAGTAGTGCCATCTTAAAGAAGAGTGAGTGAAGAACAGTTCAATGATATCTGGAAAGCTATACTTTGCCCCACCCCAGAAATCCAGCACACTTGGCCTAATAATAATAATTGCACAGTGTTGTTTAACAACTTTATGAATGTGTTAGGTAAAAGAGCAGATGAGTAGTAACCAAATCTTCAGAGGTTACTAAGCTGGGTGGGTGAGGTAATATCATAAAAGGCAGAACAAGGTTAATGGTAATCTTAACTGGGTGGAGAACTGAATCCATAAGAACAAAATAAAATTCAACAGAGATCATTCAACTGTGAAAGAAATGTGTAGAGATAGTCACAAAGCTACAGGACGCCTATGAACCATGCTCAGCTCACCTGTGGGCTGCAGGCTTTAATGTGTAACTTCTTTTCAGCAGTGTAAACTATAGCCTTATACAACAATCTCCCTTTCTTTAAAGCAGGGGTGTCCAACCTTTCACCTTCCCTGGGACACATTAGAAGATGAAAATGTGGTTTGGGCCGCATGGGGGGGAAGCCCTACCCATCCTCCGCAGCCCCTCTCCAAGCGTGCTTACCAGCAGCTGTGATCTCAGACAGCAGAGGCTGCCAGCTTCAACTCCGGTGACATTATGGGGCCAGGAGGGGGTCCACCTATTGACGGGGACGGCGCAATGCAGTCACGCAGCTCCCCTCCCGCTCCTTCCTTCCCTCTCCCCCCCCCCCCTGTTGTGACATGCCCCAGCCGCATTCCGGCTGCAAGTGCCGGCAGTGTAACTTGAAACTTTGGAATTTCTTTAAAAAATAAACAATTGCACTGGGCCGCATTATGAGCTGACCTGGGCCGCATGTGGCCCTCGGGCCGCAGGTTGGACAAGCCTGCTTTAAAGCTTGGGGAAAGGTGTGAGTATTTTTTTACCACAAGTCCCAGAATTCCAAACAAACATGATCAGTAGCCATAACAGATAATGGCTTCTTGGAGATGTAGTACAAAAAAAAAACTTTTCAGAACTTTGCCTCCCCCCCCCCCCAACAGATATGGACCACAATGTTCAAAATTCAAAAAATTCAGTTAACACTTTATTGTACATATAATTCACAGGAAAAAAATGATCACACCTGTATAGGTCTTGCTGGCCATCACCATCACCATTATAGTAGAACTGCGGAGCTGGAAGATACCCTATGGATCACTGCGATGATCTCCTGTGAAGGAGGGAGTGGGGAACTGAACTCCCAACCTCTGTACATAAACCACAAAGCTATCCAGCAGTTCATGATTCTGACATCGAGATGATATCCTGCTGATGTTAATGATGTAAGCCAGGAAGTGGCCGGTGCACAGTTCAAGTATCAGCGCAGTTATAAATTGACTGCCTTACACAGTCTGCAAAATGAGCCCCTTCATGCTCCTGAGAATATGCATAAATTGCTTGTCTACTTGATACTCAGTGTGGTGTAGTGGATAGAGCAATGGATTAGGGCTCAGGAGGCCTGGGTTCAAACCCTGCTCAGCCCTGAAAACTCACTGGGGGTGCAGAACTGGTAAAGGCTCTTCCTAAATATCTCACTTACCTTGAAATCCTTCTTTCTGATTGCTGTAAGTTGGTTCCAACTTGACGGCGCATGACAACAACAAACTGCTCTACTTAAACGCTTATGAAAACCAGGAACAGAAACTCCTTGGAGAAAGATGAATCAGGAGGGCAATTACACAGCAGATTGCCCCCTCTGGTAGGCTGTCCTTCATCAGTCACGCACTGTTTGCAGAATAGGACATTTCATCAGTCATGTGCCCGACTGGGCAAAGGAGAGATAGCAATTATTCTTGCATGCATGGATTTCTGAGGTGGAGATCCTGTTTCAGAAAATCCATGCATGCAAGGATAATTTTATTTTAATATAATACATCCACAGCTAATGCCTACATTTCATAGCTGTGTGGGACATGATAGAATATTTATAACATGAAATCATTAGAACTTTCTGGGGAAGAGGGAGCTAAATTTTGCAAGCTATTGCTTAGTTCTAGCAATCCAGAGAAAGGCTATGTGATAAATTCCTGTTCAGATACAGTAGTGGTTTGTGCTGGATTAGGAGCAGAGAAATCAGAGGAAGATCATTTGGACTATTTCTCCAGGAGCAGAAGCCAAGTTATAAATAAAACAAATTGAGAACTGTAAAAGCAACTGCATCATGTACCTTATGGACATTAATAGATGTTCCTCACAATCATTACATTACTTGCCCCAGATAACCAGCAAGCTGCTACGGCACTAATTCATTATGTTGTTGGGTCTCAACTTCGTTACATAAGGAAAAAAACAATACAAATGCAAGAATAAGTGATGCTTTTATCAAATTATTCCTGCATTTGTATTTTTTTGAGGAACAGATGGCCTTGTCCTGATTTTTTCTGAACTTCATAAGGAGAAAAGAGGCAGGTTAACTTGTTGAGGCCATTCCTTATAATAGTAGTGGGATCCTGCTAGTGCTTTGTGATGCTTTGCAGATTTTACTATTCACTGGCATGCATTTGGCTAAATTCCACATCAGTATTCCTGACCTAGGGCCAGGAGTCACTGCTGCACAGTGTCCCTGAACAAAAATGTATGCTAGTCAATACTGCCATCTGCTGCCTAAGCATGTTCATAAATGTGTGTGTTTCAGTAAGGCTCCAAAAAGTGAACTTATCTTAAGAAGCAGATCTAGCACAATCATCTGCCTTGAATTTTGGGGACTTTCATTTCCCCCTCTGAACAATCCACAAAGTCTTGGTACACCACCTGAGGAAGACAGGTTAGTATTAAAAGCTAGCTTATTTTTCAGAAATGTAATAAAGGCATCACCTGTTATAGCATTTGTCTTATGTAAGAACCAAATGGCTTTTTTCTCATTTTTTCTGCAAAATCCAAGAATGCGTTCTTACATATAGCAACAGACAAATCCAAGCAGCTGTAGCTCTTGAGCAAAAATGTTCCAGCTGGTATCTGGCTGCAGTTTATAAGAGAGAACAAAAGGCAGGCTGAGAACATAGCAGCCAGGGGACTTTATTGTCTGATGCAAAGTCCTTTGATTTCAGACATTTCTTTTCTAGGGGAGGAATTGCTCCTTTACTGTAATACAGTGAGTTAATTACCGCCCTAAGATAGCCCTCCCCCTTGTGGCCATGTGCACAAGTAAGTACTTCACCAGGGAAATGTGGAGAAAAACCTCTCAAAAGGATCTTAACATTTAATCTTTTGTGTAACTGTGTCTCAAGTAATCTAGATGAAAACTGGCTGTTTCAGTCATTTCACTCATGTGTGACTTCATGCAAATTAAATTGATTTGATAATTGAATCCTTGTTACCATGCCAAAAAAAGAAAAAAGTTTCATAATACCTGCCCAATATCCTCTCCCAGATATGGGTTAGAATGGACATTTATCCATTTTCTCTGTGCCCATTTGCTTTCCAAAGCTCTGCTTTGAGTGAGTGTTTTGCTAGGAGAGTTGGGATTGTCAAAGGTCACTTCCCTTTTCCTTTTCCACTAACAGAGGTCCACAAGATATGGGCATCCCATGAGCCATTTTCAATTTCTACCATTTAAAACGGTCTCTATGAAGATTTCTGAATGCTTTCCAGGGCAAGATTGCTGCTGTACAAACTGACAAGCAGTGCAAAAATTGTTTCAGAAGTCTTATGGTTTGTCCAAATGCAGCTTTACAAACATAAGCCATTCTGCCATGTTCTTTTTTAGAGAGAAGAGGCTTTCTCCTGGCAACCCTTCCAAACAAACCATACTTGTTCACTCTTTTTCGAATTGTACTGTCATGAACTTTAACATTTACCATGTGAACTGTAGAGTCTGAAATGTAACTCTTGGGGTCTGAAATGTAACTGGATTTTTGCAGTTTCTCTGAGCCTTGCATAGCCTTATTCTGGGGTGAATTTGTTTAGATGCCCACTCCTGGAAAGACTGGCAATTGTCTTGAATGTTTTCTACTTTTGAGTAATCTTCCTCACTGTGGAATGATGGACTTTAAATTATTTGGAAATGGCCTTAGAACCCTTTCCAGATTTATGGGCAGCCACAATTGCTTCTCTATGATCATTGTTGATGTTTTTCCTCTTTGGCATTGTGTTAACACACACCTGAATGCTCCAGACCAACAAACTGCTAACCAGCTTTTATAGAGGTGATCATACTTGCTGATATGACCACCTGTCTGCTATTTAGCCTCTTAATTCTTATGGAACCAGAGAGCGTTTTTCACACGTGACCTCTCCAGTTTGGCTTTATTTTTGCAAAATAAATCATGACATGGTGTAATATGCCATGTGTTGTTAATCTGAGGTTTTATTTACCAAATTTTCAGACCTGCTAAGGACCAGATAATTTTTATTATGTCCTAATATGTAAAACCATAGAACGCAAAGATGGTGTCCTTTCTCTTTCACATGACTATAGTATTAGCAGAAAGTGGTTAGTCTGTCTACTTTCAATCCTCAAATGGTAATTTCTTCATTGCTGTAAATGCTGTTGGACTGCCTTTTCTAACATCCCTCACCACTGGACATGCTTACTAGAGCACCTCAACTCAAGCAAGCATAGCCAATGGCGAGAGATGCAGTCCACATCTGCTTTACTGGGTGAACCGCTTCTGTGGACAAGAGGTACTCCCTGCAGAAGAGGACATTTGAATGCAGCCTATTGTCCCCAAATATCTGCATAAGAAAATAGAAACATTGCCTTGTGCTTTTTAGCTTTTGTAGAAGTTAGCAATTTTGAAGGCAGAGATGGGGAACTTGTTACCCACAGCTTCTTCTGTTTTTATCTCTGGTTGAAGTTTAGCAGCTACTTAAAGTCCAGTTTGCACTTTGGGAAGTGTTGCACAGAAACAACTTTGGTCTACAGTCCAGAAAGCTGCTGTGTGTGGAACATAGCTTTAGGCTCTAAGATGGGAAGGTTGCATTGGGACCTATTTCTCAGCAGATGAGAATGGAACTGATCTGTGCTTAGGTTTGTTGGTGAGAAATTGTCTAAGCTGGAAAAAAATTATATTTGCAGCACTTTTCTTTCCCTCTGCCTATTTACTTAGTGGAAAGGTGGGCAAAGTGTAGACCATGAGCCACATGTAGGCCCACCGGGGACGTGTGGCCTTTAGCAGCCCTGCACCCTTCAGCCTCCTACCCCTTCCTTTTGCTTAACAAATGTATTTGTGCCATTTAAAGGATGTCAGAGGAAATGTTGTCATGTCTGGAGACCTTTCAGACTTCAATGTTATAAATTTTTTTAAAGTTTTTGTTTTTGCTTTGCTAATAGATGTGCAAGAAGAATTTTTAAATTTAAAAATATATTTTTCCTGGAAGAATAATATTTGGAGACTGGGATTGTGGGAGTCGGCATGGCCCTCTAAGGTCTAGAGGTGGACAGGCATGGTTCCCAGAATTCTAGAAGTTGCCCACTCTGCCTTATTCCCACCCATTCCCAGATCATTGTTGCAAGCCTTCTCAAAATGGATCTCATCTCTAGAATGAAAAGCTTGACCCTGCTTTAAAGTGTACTACTGATCTAACTAGGTATGGATTTGGATCTATCACTTACCTTCAAATGCATAGTAAGGAAGCCTCGCCTGCTGGAAGAAGAAAAGCTTGAATATGTCAAGTAAGTTACACGGTATAGTGCTTGTGAGGTGTGCTATAAAATGGCAAGATAGGAAGCAAAGGTGGTGTGAAGCTTCCCTGTGAAGCTGCATTGGTGAAGAATGTTGGTGTGACTAATTCTGTTGGCAAAATTAAAGGGGTAAGGAAAGTGGCAAAATATTATGGCATTTCAAAGTCTAACAAGATGTATTTTGGCATGAGCTTTCATGGATCAAAATCCACTTATCTGGACCCAAAAGGTGCAAATCACATGCCATATATCCCCATGGTGGTAGGTATCATGACGAGGTGAGGATACAGGTTATAGAGAAAGTGACAATAGTTTGTTAACACAGGAATGGGACTATCAAACTGCTAAATACTTGAGACTGCAGGTCCTGACCAGGTGATGACCTCTCTGCCAGATTGATATTACTGTCAAAGAAATTCTAAGAATTTATTTCTGGGGCCAAGGTCAGATGCTGCCAAGGGAAACAACCATTTTCTAATCAATATTACAGGAAACTAGGTTGTTAATAATGGGTAGTGCATCAAGAAACCTTGGTTTCTATTTAAGCCCTTAAATAATGTACTGGAACTTGTTTATAAGATCAGTTTTCACTGTGTCCCTCTCAATTCTTCCTTTGTAACCCCCCTATTTTTTAAAAAAAGTTACTGTGAGATCCATAACAAAGTGTCTTAAGAGGCTGAAATATTCTAAAACTGGTTTCCTCTGTGCTCCCATTCTTTATGTTAGATTTATATTGATTCTCTTTTTTGTGTAGAGATTTTCTAATTGTTCTATGTAGACAAAAAACAGAAGGGCACTTCTGGTAGAAGATGGCAAAAAATGAGATTAGAGGATGACATTAGATTTCATTAGACCCATCTCAGATCCAAACAATATCACCCACATCAGTTTATTTATTTGTTCATCCTGTGAAACGAAGATGGGAGTCACGCTGGAGCTCCATGATAAATCAAAGGTCTTTAACTCTGGATACAGGCCATGTTCCTTCCAGTTGTAGGGTTTATGTTTCACCACATTCCTCTCAACTAGCAGCACTGGCGGTTTAACTCAAGATCCTTGTGCTGAAAGCCAATGAGGCCTGATATTATAAAAAGAAACTTCAAGAATGATCTTAAATCAAAAGAACCCATGCAGAGTTTCAGCCTGTTGCAATCTTGCGGGCTTAATTTATATCTGAATGTGGGGAAGCACAGAGGAAGTGTAAATACCATTTCTCAGAAAGAGATGCAGGAAGGCTGAGAAGGTGACAGCCACTTTACAACAAAGGCAAAAAGCAGACAGTAGTTTCATAAATGGAAAGATCTGCTTTATTTATACACCATTCTGTAGTTTCCTGCTGCCACACTCCATGCCACCTCACTTGAAGAAGATACAGTTCTGCAAATGTGCCCATCAGGATATCCAGAGCCTGGAAAAGTTCTTTCTTTCTTTCTTTCTTTCTTTCTTTCTTTCTTTCTTTCTTTCTTTCTTTCTTTCTTTCTTTCTTTCTTTCTTTCTTTCTTTCTTTCTTTCTTCCTTTCTTCCTTCCTTCCTTCCTTCCTTCCTTCCTTCCTTCCTTCCTTCCTTCCTTCCTTCCTTCCTTCCTTCCTTCCTTCCTTCCTTCCTTCCAAAATCCCCATGCTTTGTAGAGCAGGAAAGTGAACCAATGGACAATGGGATAAAATGGAGCAGTATCTGCTTCTATCATACAATTCACACATGAAAGAGTTGTACAGCTGGATTTCCCCCAAAAATGCATAATATCCTATACTTCTTTAGAGGAATTTGGGCCAGCAGTGGGGGTGGATGTATCCCATTTAATCCTCAAAACTACTCTGTGGGGTCAGTTAGGCATGGATATAGCACTCAATGGCATTGTGGGGATTTGAATGGGCACCTCTCTGTTCAAAGCCCAGAGATTTGTCCACAACACCCTGGGTACAATTGGATTTTGTCCTAAGTCTGGAGTCATTCCATTAAATGTGTGAATGACAAATACTATTCAGAATATTGGTTCACAGAACAACAGCTTGGCTTTCTAGAACTGTAGTTCTTGATACCATTCAGAGCACTGACTTGGAAGAACTGCTGGCTTTAAACCTTCTTACCAGCAGGTGGAGGTGGAGCACAAGGTAAAATGACAGCTAAGGAATGTTCAGCAAAAATGTTTCACAATGTGGTGATCATTGTTTGGGTAAGTGCCACAAGACCTTGGAATACGTGGCTTAAAAATAAATAAACTGTATTTAGCTAGCAAGAGCTGATATGGAATTCAAATGTTAAATGTGCTCTGAGTCCTGAAGTTCCTTGTTTTTAAACCACAGGGGCTGTTGCTAGTCTGTAGGAGTGATGGTTGTTAGGAAGCTCGTAAGGCAGCAGATGGCTATTCAGTTCTACTGGTGGGCTTCCCAAGACGCCACTGTTGGCCACTGAGGGAAGCAGGAAGCAAGATTAGATAAGCAAAGGGCAAGGAAACCTACACTGTTGGGATGAATCCACCCATCTTGGGATGCTGATCCAGATCTCAGAGCCTCGCCAGATAGCCACACCCCATTCCTCATTAAACCATTACTGGCATGGCTTATCAGATCTTAGATTCCCTTTTGCCCCTCTCATTCTAAAATTTTGAAATGCCTAGTTCAAGTAGGTAAAGGTAAAGGTTCCCCTTGACAATTTGTCCAGTCGTGTCCGACTAGAGGGCGGTGCTCATCTCCGTTTCAAACCCATAGAGCTAGCGGTTTTTTTGTCCGAAGACAATCTTCTGTGCTCACATGGCTGTGACTAGACACGGAATGCCATTACCTTCCCACCATGGTGGTACCTATTACAGTGGACCCTCTACTTACGGAATTAATCGAAAAGGTTGAAAAGTCTGTAGGTCGAGTCTCCATTGACCTACAATGCATTGAAAACTGATTAATCTGTAACCAGCCGTTTTTGTTCCGTTTTTTGTTCCATTTTGGTTTTTTTCTGGTCTGTAAGTTGATTCTCTGGCTGCAAGTCGAACCTAAATTTTGCAGCGAGAGAAGTCTGTAACTCGAAAAGTTTTTAAGTTGAGCCATCTGTAAGTCGAGGGGTCCACTGTAATCTACTAGCATTTTTGCATTTTGCATGCTTTTGAACTGCTAGGTTGGCGGGAGCTCAATCCGTCCCGTGGATTCGATCTTACGACTGCAGGTCTTCTGACTTTGCAGCACAGAGGCTTCTGCGGTTTAACCCGCAGTGCCACCATGTCCCCTAGTTCAAGTAGAGAAAGCTTTAAGAGAAAATTGACACCCCCTCCCCCATCTGTTTTGTCTTTGGCCTTACCTATCACAGAAACACTGCCCCTTGAAAAATTATCTCAAACACAACTCTCAGGGGAAAGGAATTTGATTTCCCCAGGGCCATTTGTATGTCTGGAACTCTCTAATCTGATGTAGTAAGTTTTTTTAAATTGTATTTATTATTTGATTGTTCTTTTGAAAATGTTATTGTTAATTATTCATCCATTAATACTGACAAAGCAGGCTTCATTATTGAAAACGTCTCCTCCTCCTCTTCATAGAACTGCAAAACTGGAAGGGACCCTATGGATCCTCAAGTCCAGTCCCTGTGAGGAAGGTACAGTGGGGAATCAAACTCCCAGCCTCTGGCTCCACAGCAGGATGCCTAAACCCCTGAGCTATAGCCAGCAGTTCTTTTAAGTATTCATTTTTAAGTTCTCCAAAAACTGACCAAGAAGAATTCAAGATGTTTCCATCTAAATAAAGACCTATGTCTACAGAAATCTACATTTTGATCACCAGCATTGCTTCCTGTAGTGAATATATAGGAGATAATCTGTTGTGGTGGTTCCTGGGAGTAGTAGTTCTTTGGGAAGCGCACTCTACAGAGTGGGACTTCTAGGAGTTGGTGTTCGCCTGCCCCCAAAAAATGAATGGCACAACCCTAGTGCTTTCATCGTCTTAACTACAGTATAAAAGGTGAGTTATAATATTCTTTTAAAGGGATCCCTAAACTTTTTTTTTGTTTTCTCCAGAACTCCAATGTCAAAGGATGTTTTCAACAATCATGGTGCTTCTAGATAGATGCCCCTAATATTACCACTCAAAAGACAATACACAGATTTCCAGTCTTTCTTTTCTTGACAGATTTCTCACAATTAGAAAATAAAGGAGCAGAAACAGGAAGATTTGGGAGGGGTTACAAGTGGAAGATCTTATGTCTGCAGACGTGGACTTCTGCATGAAAAATCACATTAAAGTATATTTTAGTCTTTAAGGTGCCATCCCATTTTTGTCTTTTGCATTTGTTCTTTTGTTTTTATTTTTATTTTTATTTTTGTTTTTACCAATAATGCTTGCCCTGACTACCATGGCTACTTTTTCTACAAGTGGAAGACAATTATCATCTGGTCCCCCCATAAAACTTCATGAGCAAGGCAAGATGGTTAGACTTAAAAACTTAATCTAGAAGCACCCAAATATTTGTTACTCAGACGTTACATCAGCAATGTTCCTATTTCCCTTTTATCCTTCTACGTTCAAAGATTCTTCCCTGAAGGATTGCAAACATCGTCATGTTTAGTTGAGTTCCTTTTTGCATTTTGATTGCTGTAGAGATTGGGTTCCTTCTCAAGAAAAAAAACAAGATTTTCCATCAGATAAAGTTCAGTTTCCAGTTGAAAGAATACGATGGGGGCGGGTGGGAAAGCAGTGAAACATCCAGAATCCTTTCTGCTTTTCTTTGGGTATTTTCTTGGGACAAGGATTTCTGCCTAATCCTCATGTGTTTAGTGGCCTGTCTTTTGGGTTTGTTTTGGCTCTTTTCTTGCATGCACACACACCTATATAGTATTGCTGAATAGTGCTAAAAAAGACCAACTGGCAAGCAGACCTAGTAGCAGGGAGCAGCTGGCATGGCTCCACTCTATGCATTCACAGCACTGAACACCCTCCCTCCCCCCCTCCCCACATTGAAAAGGTTTTGTTTTCTTTGTTAGCTCCTATCATGTGATGCAAACACTGACTGCAGCAGTTGATTGACTAAGCTGGAGCTGTCACACAGAAAACAAAGAAGGGGCTTTGCAGCGATAGGGAGTTGGCTGATAAAGCGGCATAAAGACTAGGAACAGCACATATAAACAAACAATGGCATTCCCCACCCGCCACCCCTATGTCCTATAGTCCTCCTTTCACCATTTAGTGAATAAACATTAGCAAATGTATTTCTAGGTTGAGATGGAAGTCTTGGGCTGGTATTAATGTATATTCTTCATTTCCTCCTATCCTGTGCTTGGGCTGTAACCCCCATCATCACTGACCCTTGGCTACTCTGGTTGAGGATGATGTGATTTGGAGCTCTACAACATCTGGATTTCCTACTCCTACTTTTCCATTTTAGTCTGAATGAATGTTACCAGATGATTTGACCAAACATCTATGATTAGTCACTACTAAAAGTTTATTATCAGTAAGCCCAGTTGGACCTCCAGGAGAATCAATTCTACCATATACGAGAGCAACTACACTAGAAAACTAAATCGGAGTGTATTACATTTGAAATTGCAGCCAGTGCTCACACAGAGGCTGCAGATTGGTTTAAAAGTTCACTATTCATGTTGGATGCAATAGGAGTAGCATTTTGGCCCACAGCCTCCCCTTCTTTCCTGTGGTCCTGCATCTGCTGATTCTTCCTTCCTCTGGTCCTGCCTCAGCAAATCTGAATGGGAACTGATGGGGACATAAATACAGAAAATAATAATGGTGACCCATATATGTATGACTTCTTTTAAATTAAAAAGTTAGAGGATCATCATGGAAAAAGAATGTGGGGACATATTCCCCTGGTCGTGAACATCACAACTCAGTTGCCTATGTCACCAAAGCACCACCTACAGAATGCCCCCTGTCTTTACAAGGTCATATTACAACTAACCACATGGGGGAAAGACCATTTAAATTATTTCAGCTTTTAAAAAGATAGATGTTCCCGGACGAGTCTTTGTGTCATGTGGTCAGTAAAAAATACTTCAAATTCATCCTTTTATAAGAAGAGCCCATGTAGTCACAGCTTAAGTAAGGCAGGTATTTAAATCAGTAGCATCCAAGCAAATATGTGTTTCTAGCAATTACCATTTCAGAGATCTTTTAGGAGAAATGAACAAACCTCTGAAAATAATTATAATTGTTTAGTTTGTAGCCAGAAAGGGAAGCCTCGTAACTGAAGTTTATCTGACATGATTTACAGAAGAGTCCAATATATTTTCATTTTCAGGTGCTACTGGACTAGATGAAGGTGAAAAACTGAAGCTTAATCTGGACAATACAGAGGTGCTCCTGGTCAGTCAAAAGGCAAACCAGGGAATAGGCATTTAAACATTGTCGATGGAGTGACACTGTCTCTGACAACTAAGGTTAAAAGCTTGGATTCAGCCATAAATCTGGATGCCCAGTTTTTGTTAGTGGGCAGGAGTGTCTTTGTAGAGTGAAAAGTTGGTGCACCAGCTGCACCCTTTCTGGGAGAAATCTGATCTGGCCATTGTGATGCATGTGCCTGAGTTGCACGCTACTTGACTTATAGAATGCTTTATGCAAGCCTGGCTTTGGAAGGTGTTCAGAATCTTCAGTGATCTGCAATACTTTCCTCAGGTTGTTGGTAAAAGCAGCTAGAAATGTTGGGTACCAGTCTGTTTCCAAACATAATCAAAATGTTGGCGATTACCTGTACAGTTTGATTCCATGGCATCTGAAGGACCGTATCTCCCTCCGTAAGCCTGCATAGGTCTTAACATGTTCAGAAAAGGCATTTCTGCCCTACATCATCCTCACAAGCCTATATGGTGAGGATACGAGAATGGCCCTTTTCAATATCTGTTCCTTAACTATGGAACTTCCTTCCAAGGGAGGGTAGACTGGCCTATTTCTTATTTCCTGTCCACAGGTAATGTCATTTTTATTTTAAAAGACTTCTAGTCACTAATCTGGACCGTTTAATAGTGGGGGTTTGTTGCTGTTGTAGTTAAAAGGCTTTAGTGGTTAATCTGATGATCATTTTAATAGGGTTTTAATACTTTCATTCATTGTGTTTTAGCTGCATCTGCTTTTTAAATTGATGTTGTCTACTGGCTTGGACCTTGCAAGAGAGAGAGGTAGGATATAAATTAAATAAAATAGAAGGTAATTATTAGTTGAACCAACTGGGCTTTGGGGAAAACAATTTGAACTGGGATATCACTAGTCCCAGTTACTGCAAAATTTAATGCTTCTTGTCATTTTAGAGATCTCAGGTAAAAGAAAGAAAAACACCTGATTTCAAGATTTAACCTCCCCAATTATTTAAGTCAGGAGATTGGCAGTGTCCGGGGGGGGGGGGATCATGTTTCTAATTCTTACTGTTGCCGAAATATTTTAGGCAGCAAGGAACCTTCCAGAAACATTTTATAAGACATATCTTAGAAATGTCAGTGCTACTGGTGCTTTGGCCAAAAGAATATATATCCTTATTCAGAAATCCTTGTTTCTGAGAATGACATCACCAGCAAGCAGCCTTTCCTTCAGATCTAATAAGAATGTGCCTACTTTCTGTTGGCTGCTGCATGAAGTGGAAGCACAAGCTGGTCTTAAACAGATAGAACTCAAAATAAGTGAACAATCAAAATATTTATTCTGAGTTTTTATGAACAATATTGGTATGCAACTTCACAAAATCAAATTAAGGCTAGGCATTACATAGTGTATGCACCCTTAACGGGAAGTAAGTCTCATTAAATGGAACAGAACATGAACAGACAGGCATAAGATTTGTGCTCTTGATCAGACAAATTCTACCTCACCATTTTTTTTATCGCCAGAGCAAAATTGGCAATCTCTACACAATTTGTTCAGTAGCAAATTGCCAAATTTGTGCCAAAATACTCATCTAGCTGTAGAAATAAAACAGGAGCATTTTAATTATTTTAATTATTACCTACCATTACATGCTATCAAATTTGCTCATTTTCAGCATGCTTCTTTTCATGCCTTTGACTTACAGAAGCTGTTCTGTTAGCTGTATTTCCATCATGGATATTCTATATACAGATAGGCTAACAAATTCAGCATTGTCACCAAAAATGGGATGATGTCTATGCTTCTATTTCACTTGTCAAAGTCTTGTTATATAAAGCAAAAAGAGATGTTAGCAGCTCTAATGTCCGGATAGTTTGTCTGTGAAAGACAGGTGTAATATTTGGTTCAGGCCAGCAATGTGCTTGTGGAACTGATTTAAAAAGCTTATCTTACTAATGGTACGGTAGTTGTAATAAGTAAAACAGGAGGAAAGGCAAGTTACTTTTCTAAAGTACAGTTGGAAACAAACACCACCACAGAATGTGAGCTTTTGCAGTATTCCTGTTACTTCTTCTGCTTGACACATCTTTAGTCCTTGCAGCTGCAACAAGCACAGGCTGGATCATCTTGGGAGCTTGTATTCCTTCACACAGTTTCACAAAGTCTTTTAATTAATTTATTATTTCGTAAATTTATATACCACTGATTTAGTGTGAGACACTACTCTAAGTGTTACAAAGATAAAATAAACAATAACCTTGACCTCCCAACAAAGCCAGTAAGATCAAACCCTACATTCAATAAAACCCCAAATGATGGTGGACATATAAAGAGAAACTTAAGGTTGCCTTTAATGCTTCCTAAAATAAAAATGTCATTAACTCCCGCTTAAAGGACGAGAGGGAAGAGGCCTCACTGCCCTTCCCTGTTACTGTCAGCACAGGACAGGCAGCACACTCACTAATTTCATATCTATTACAACAGCTATGATGTGAAAAACAGCATTTGCAAGTTTAAGAAGCCTGGCAAGTTCACAATCTAAGGTTAGAAACCTTTGATTCTGAGCTTAATTTCACTTGTGCCTTGGCATCAACTGTCCCTCCAGCACTGCAAGCCTGTTCATTCCTGGAGAGTCCTTATTCAGCTTTATGTACATGTCTATATGCACATGCATATTAGAACAATGCAATCCCTGCCCACTACTACCAAACCTGATTCCAATTTTGTGTCACCCAGAATCTTTAATTTATTTAATTTTATTGGATTTCTACCCCGCCTATCTAGACCAAAGGTCTACTCTGCAACTTGCTGTATGATAGATTCTAAATGATAGTTTTAATCTTACAATTTTCACTAGCAATAGTTAAGATCTAACTCTTGGAAAAGATGCTTTAAGCAGGTTATGGATTAAGCTGATTTACTAAAACCTTGAATCTCCAATAGTTGCTAGAAGGGGGTATCAATTATTCACCAGTTTTTCTCTTTTTGACCAGTCCCAATTTTTTTAATATAATTTATGTTCTGGTGTATAAGCTGAAATAAAACTGAATAAAAAGGAAAGCACATTTTCTCAGGGTTGTTACATAGATCTGGATCTACTGTTAGGGATTTGCAATACTGGTGATGATTTCTAAGTCCCAATTGTCTAGCAGCAGCAGGAACATGATTCTCCGTTCATCCTGTGAAGTACACTGGTGAAATAAAGAAGTAAGCAGGAACAGATTTTTGTGTAGAAAGAATGTGACCTGTATTCAGTTTCAATACACAAAACAAATTTGTAGGCTCAGAATTATTTGATTTCCAATATTCCTTTGAACCATCTTGTGGTTGGTAGAAAGCCTGGCTTCTGGAAAACCAACCATCCAACCAACCAAGCAACCAGAAAGTCGATTCTGCAAATGAGAAGTATACCTTCCACAGTATACCTTTTCCACTGTGGCCGAACACTAATCTGCCACTGCTGTAAGGAAAATTTAAATAGGATACTGAGAGAAATATTTGTGAATTGTTGGTCTTGATGCAGTTTTTTCAAGAGCTGTAACAAGCCTTACAGTTGAGGTGGGGAAACTCTTGTTTCTCCAATAATTTAGGCTTCCAGTTCCTAGAACAGCCAGCATAGCCAACGGTGAGGAATTGTGGGATCTGAAACCTCTGGAGGAACACATACTCCCTAGCCTAGATTCTAGAGAGAGTTAACTGGTTTCACTTCATCAGGCATCTGAACCTCTGAAACCCAGAACCCTCTGGGTGGTGGTCTCTGATATAGTAAACACCACCTTGATTCCTGCTTGTGTGCACCCGATTTAAAAGTATGTAGCTGTGTGGGATTATTCTAAATATTTGAGATATTTATTCTAGTTCGGTAGATAACATTGTTCTTCAGATAAATTAATTTTAAAAATGTGCCACATTCATTGAAGTCCCACTATGTGCAATGAGATTACTTTACATAAGAATGCATAGAGTTGTAGCTTATATATTTTAAATTTATTGTTTCAGACTAATTCTGAAAACTGATCTAAGCACTCTTTATACTCTGAACACATGTAGAGCCAGATCTTTCAACAAAACTGCAGTTTAATTTCAGAAAGTGTTAAAATATATTGTACATCAACTTCTGACATACTACGTTAGTATACACAAATGGTCTCTTGAAACTGTATTTATGAAATGTACATTTTAATTTAAATACTCAGTATACACTGCACTTAATCTGCATGTTGCATTTATTAAATACATTAAAATCTGCAATGTAACAAAACGTTTTCTGCATACGAAATTCAAAACACCATTTTAAATGAACAAAAGATGGCTCACTTCATTTTTAAACTAGTGTGTAACACACCAGCTCATTTCCACCAACACTAGCTGTTCTTTCTTTTTTTTTATTTGACATTGTTCACAGACTATTACATATCACAATAAGAGTGCTGGATAAAACATGAGGTACGAAAGTGGTTCAAAGATTATAGGTCATGCAGATCATGCTAGACAGCAAAGAAAATGTGAATGAGAACACTAAATAAAAATACATAAAGAATGTGCATTATAAAATAAAACTCAATTACACAGCTTTGCTTCTTTGGTTACAAAGTAGGTTGAACAATTTCACAGCTTTTTATTCCTACCCACCCATCCCTAAATCATACGAAATGTCAAAAAGCAGAGGAATCATGGCAATTTCTCTATTAGAAAGTAGAAACAGAAATGAGCAAAGTTTTCTTCATCAAAATAGCCCATCAATTATTATATCACAATGACTGGCGACTACCTGTACAGATGCACTATGGTCTTCATACTTACACTATACAAAAATTTACATTCAAGCTGGGTCTTAACTACTGAAAATAAATACCAAAAGGTAAATTGCCATTAGTGTTAGAAATATGCCAGGATTCTTTTGTTCAATTATTGCCTAAACATTTTATCTATTAAACTCAATCCTGTCTATCAATTTTTACTGATACTTACATTTATTTTAAAAAAATTAAAAGTTCTGTGACATTGTTCATGTACATTATGAATAGCAGCCCTGTAATAAATAAAACACAAATAAATGAAACTAATGTAGGCAAATGTTACTTGTAATTGAGAAAACAGTGGCTCTAAGGATGAATTGTTACTACATGAAAAGCAAGGCTCAAAGTAATCCATGAGTAATGGAAACCTTGAAGAGCCTCACCAAAGCTCTTAAAGACCCCACTCATGTGCACCAAAATAAATGCAGACTTTTGCATTGTTACTCCTTCTATCATTTTCCCTTGTACACTGATGGTGTAATTGGACACCAACTGTGCTGTATGACATCTCAGTGAGGAAAAGCTCTTGTAGAATGATTGTCTAATACTGAAAAGGCCAAAACACACAACTGAAGCATGGCTACTTGCTTTCATATAAAGTGGAAAGAATACCAGTGGCACACAAGGACAGATTGCTTTCAGTTTCTTAACGAGGCAAGAAAGCTTTATGCTGAGGAGACATTCGGCTGCTGCGGAGGTTGTGTTGGCTGCGGAGGCTGTGCTATCGCTGTCTGCTGTTGAGAAGTGCTACTGGGGTTGGCCTGTTGGGTTGAAAGTTGGGATAACTGATCATTGTTTGAGAGAGATTTTAACAGTGCATTTTCCCGTTCAAGTAAAGAGTTTCTTTCAACTAATTCTTTTATTTGTTCCTTCAGTACTTCTACTTCTTCTCTGACTGCATACATCAAATGGCTTTTCACCAGATCCTGTAAATGACAAATCAGTCATTAGAGAGGTTTCCATACACAAGTAAAAGACAGATTTCTAGAAATCAAACAGTACCAATTATATACACAAGTTCTACCGAAGGACTGTATAATTACAAAGCAGCCAGATCACAAACCACTGGATCAGGGATAAGCAGTCTCTAGAGGCCGAAGGGCTTTGAATGTCCATTCCTGAGAAAGCTGGAGGCTGTCAAAACTTTGGCAAACCCCCCTCCCCCTCATCCTGAATGGGACAGAAGGGAACTCTCTGAGCCCCAAACAGCTGTAGATATTTTGTGGGACAGAAGATGCTGGGAGGCCCCTTTAGCTCCCTAGGGGGCTACATGTGGTAATATCTATTATGGAATGAGACACACCAAAGACATCAAGTGGGTTTCCTAACTGTACAGAGGGAAAATACCAGCTTGTCTGTGTGCGAGTCACACTGATGGAAGGCTTTTATAAATATGAAGATTGTTTTCCCTCACTTGTTTTCCAGCTGCTTCAACCAACCATTACAGGTAAGCGTGGGAAAATAAAGGAAAGCAACTGCTGTCAGCTGGCTTGCCACCTTAACTAACATAGTGGAAGTTCTTCTCTTTTATATCTGAGGGTCTGTGAAAGAAGTAAGCTTTTGCAGAAATGTTATCATGCACAAATGAATCCCTTTGTTCCTCAAGTAAAGCCATATATGGTTGTTCTATAATGTCTATGAAGTACTCCCCCTTTTGCTATAGTGTTTAGCTTTGAATATTGTACATTCTTTGTGATTATGCATGAATACAGCCTTTGTCTACTCCCATTTACAGCTGTGACACTGAGGCTAACAGAGCTGGTACTCTGGAAACTAATCTACTTGCACGGCACGAATACCCAACAGCTCTCTGAGAAAACATATGGTTATAAATACTAGTTTAAAACCTGGAGCTTGTTAGTCTTGCTCAACTCAGTCTGAGGGTCTAACGAGCAGCATTCATTTTATCAGAACATACTATCTGAACGAAGGACCACCTTCTCCTGTATGAAGACATCCATTCACTTCTACATTCAGAAAGTTTGCTGCTGCTCAGACTTTAAAGACTGGATGGGTTGCAACTAGTCACAGGCAAGGTTCCCACTAAGCTGGGTGTGCGCATGTGTGCATGACTCCGCTTCCCTCTGAGCAGCTGTCTTCCTCTGTGCAGCAATCACGTTAGGTTCTGTCGCATGGAACAGAGTGCCCGGGGAGGGGCGGAGTCACGCATGCAGGCAGGGGCGAAGCTGTGCAAGAGTGAGGCGGAGTTGAAAATTAGAACGTACAGTCGTGCCCTGCTGGATGATTACCCCACTCTACGACGAATCCGCATTACATTGACGTTTTTGCGATCGCAAAATGATGGTTTAAATGGGGGAATTTCGCTTAGCGATGATCAGTTCCCTGCTTCGGGAACCGATTTTTCACTTCATAATGATCAGCAAACAGCTGATCATCGGGGTTCCAAATGGCCGCCGGCTTTCAAAATGGCCCCCCGCTGTTTTCTAGGACGGATTCTTTGCTTTACAGGCACCGAAAATGGCCGCGGTATGGAGGATCTTCGCTGAACGGTGAGTTTTTCAGCCCATTGAAAAATGGGATTTTTTCATTTCGTTTGACGATGTTTTCACTCTACAGCGATTTCGCTGGAACGAATTAACATTGTCAAGCAAGGCACCACTGTACGTTGGTCACAGGACCTTTTTTAGTGATAATGATTCACCTTTAGAACACACTCCCCAGAGAGATCTAGTTACCAGCTATGGTTCCATCCTTCAGATGTCAGGTGAAGATAGTATTTTTATCTGTGTTTTAGAGCTGTAGGTTTTTATGGCTACATGCAATTATTAGTTCTGTCTAGAGTCAATCTATTAAGATAAACAAAACTTCTATTAATCACCATTAGAAAATCGTTTTAATTTCAGTGAGTAAATTCTATGTTGGATTAATACTGGATAAAGCTTTGTTTTGTTCTGAATAAAAATAAACTAAATCACTATTTTTAATGATTTGCTGCACATTTTATATCACAAGTTGAATTGAACACATGTCTGAAGACGCAGATACGTGATTTTTTTTAAAAAAATGTAATATAAAGCAATAATAGCTTGTTTCCAGTGGCCACATAAATACTGGTGGGAGCCAACACATTCAGGCAACTGCTTATTAATAAAATTTATTTACATGGTTTACTTTAAGCAGTATGAAGGATTCTATGAAATGTAATTTTGGCCAATATTCATTTAGATTTAGGGCACAAACATGTTTGTATGGCTTATAATTTATACTACAGAATCTCAGCTCTGATTTGATTTTGTCCCCTAACCCAGCAAAGGAGCATAAGATTTTATAGCTTATTTTATGCCTTTCAAACCTTTAGTAAACCAAAGCCCTTAAGTGTGTTATGCTTTTGCAATTAATCACCTGAAATGTACACATACTGAAGAGCTAGCTGACAAATTAGAAGATACTGCCAACATTCAGCACCACAATGCTTCGGGTGATTGAAGTAACAGCAGTCTTGCTGCAGAATCTGAATTGCCTTTGTGCAAGGTAAAATATTTAGGAGTTCGTTTGATAAATGTTAACCACACTACAGTAAGTTGATCATTTTACACAGTTTACATTGCTCAGAGTTCTTGAAAATACTAGTAGTGCAGTATTAGTTCTTAGATGGCTTTTATACTGATGCTCATTTACTAATAAAATTATTTAAATGACAACGCACAAGAACAAAATAAAGGCAAATGGAAGGCTGAAGCCTACCATGTTCATACTAAACATTATATTATATATCACTTTAAGTAAGGTGGCTGCTGTTTACTACCAGTGTGGAGTATTGGTCCAAAAAAAGTTACTGAACAGCTCAGTGGCTTGGCCTCTAGTTGCAAAGCCAGAGTTTGAAAGTTTGATTCCCCACTGGGCCTCCTTGACAGGAGCTGGACCTGATGGTCCCTTCCAGCTCTGAAATTCAAAGACAGAACTGCATGCATGCCTGTTTTAGGATTTTCTATCTTAAAATCTGAAAAGAACATTAGAATTCATCCACGTACTTCTATAAAGCTGAAAAAACTAGAATCAGTAGAGTTCTAAAATGAGCACTCAGTTCTTTACTTACCATTGCCTGTTCTATTTTGTTGTCAATGGCTACAACACTTGCACCAGAAGCACTGTTTAAAAGAAAAGAAAAACACAGGAAATGAACTCTAATGTTCACCAGAATCTTACAAATACAGTAAAACTGAAAAAGATCCTCTATCTATTTGAATATGGCTTGCATCGTATTTGGCAACATTTGTATAGCGCCCTCAATGTTCCTTATATTTCATTTACAAACCTCTAAGGTTGACTGGTCTTATCTCCATATATGCAGGGACAAGCAGATCACAACGATATCCTCTAATGATAAGGATTATATTTCAGAGACAATGAAACATGTTTATATCTTATCAAAACCAATGGAACTAGAATATTTAAATGCTTTCAATAGCATTCAGACATTTCTAGTTCCCTCCAGATGTGCCATAAGACAATCTACATGGTCTATGGCCCTTGTCTGAGCCAGGCACAAAGGTTTTGACAGTACAAGTGTTGTCACAGTCCTCTTGGTTGCCATGGCTTGCTTTTGAGGGCCCTTACTATGCAACTGGGAGAGTTCATAATCATAACCAAGCCAACCATTCAAGTCCTTCTGTGTGAGTAAAAGTGACATTTTGATTAATTTGTTTTGTCCAGTATGGCAGTATGGCAATGTGGACAGCCAACTTACATATTACCCAATATGGCAAAAAGCGAACTTTATCTACAGTAAAACAAGTAAAGTATTCTGCCATTTGAATACTTCCAATTCATAATGGAACATGTAGAAGACAGGAAACAGGTTTTGATAGTTTTTAAAAACCCATAAAAGTACATTTAGGATATGTTCTCTGCTACACCACTAAGCAGTTGAAAGAGTTTGAATACAACTTTGAGTAATTAACTTCTAATGGCTTCAATGTGAGAGTCAGGTTTATTTTTTCACTCAGTTGAAACTAATGGGATATAAGAGTTTAATTTAGGATGGATTATGTGATGGAACTTTAGACCTGAATATAACATAAACACACGTTCCACAGGTTTATCTTTGCATTAATTTCAGGATGTTTCGTGCTGATGGATTAAATCAGTAAACACTCCTCTTCAAAAGCCCAAAGGAAATATCCAGTATAGAAAACAAGCTCCATATCATAATCACAACAGGCTTTTAATATTACCAGAATTCATGGGGTCAGGTTCGAGAAGCAATGATTACCTATCGCCCTTGGCCACACTGAATAGATAATTATTTTTAGAGCACTTCAAACCAACTTAACTAAATTAGATGCTTTAAGCTCCAATTTTATGAATTTTATATAAATGATAATCTTTAAATGCATTGAAATTCAGTAATTATATGGCTACAGACATTAAATTAAATTTAAGTTTGATACTTGACTTCACTGTGGAGAGAGAATTCAATCAATGTTGCCATAGTTTAACACGAAGCATCCTACATACACTCAAAGAAGTTGTACCTACTTGTTATTTGTGACAACAGAGCCCACTCTCTTCCAAAGTGAACAAATACTTTAACATGTAATTACTGCTTTTTTGCAAATCAACAGACAAGCAGAACACTAATTTATATGCTCACACAACTGGATCACATTTTATTACAAAAACATGCCTCAATTTTGAAAGTTTTAATTTTCAAATGGTGCCACTATAGAGAACTTTAAGATAAAACAAATAATATTGCACTGTTCAGAAAATATCAAGAAACAGCAGACCAGCACAATCTTCATACATGCTGAAAGAGCATCTTCACAGATTCACCAAAATGGCGTGTTGTCCTGATGTTAATATCCACTGTCTTCTCTCACTTCCCACCATGTGGAAATGTTAAATTGTTCACTATTTATAGCAGTAATTCACATCAAAGTCCCTTGGTAAGGTAGGATAGAAGAGTACTAAATATAATTGTAGGAAGTGCCAACACAATATGCTAAGATGGAAATCTTGCTGAAGAGCAAACAAGTTAAATATCCATGCTGAAATGTGGACTTTCTTTTTGCAAGCTTTTCAAAATGGGTCAATATGAATTTGGAAGCCAAGCTGTACATTTTACCTCCTTTAAAAGCAGCCAATAAAGCAAATGGGTTTTATGTCAGAAGAGTTTCTGTGGACCCGCTCCTATAAAAAGTAGCCTCTTAAACATTTCACATGGTCAAGTGTTTACATTTTCAAACAACTTTCCTAGATATCTCAACTTCACACACCTTGATCAATAAAAGAACACTCCTCAAATCATTTAAGGCCCTTATATTCTTCTTATGAAAAGAAAGGCAGTCACTATGTTTAATCAAATTTGGATTTCAAAGTTTTGTGAGAAATGGTAGACAGAGTTGTTTAGCACTGTCTTAAAGTTTCACTTAAGTGCATACAGGCAAGAGAAAGGGTGAGGAAAACACGGGATATAGGCATGTATATATTCTATGAAGCAAAGGCTTCTGTTAACCTTTTCCTTTCTAAAACAGCTAGTCACAGAGAATCCTCTTGATTACATACAAAAAATGGGGTAGGTGGGTTGTTAAGTGTGTTAAGGAAGCTGAGAGCAATGCCATCAGCAATCTAAACTCTGTCAAGAGCCTGGACTCCCAAGGCAGAATGGTCAAAGTTGAGACAATAGACTAAGATGCATCTCCTTCAGGACTTAACAGGCATATCAACTGAAAACAACGGATGTGTTCGTGGTGGGGGAGGCAGAGAAATTCTAGATGGGCAGCAGCCACAGTGGAAGGTTACACTAGTAGAAGATCCTTCATAGACAATAGTACTCTAACTCTTATTAGGACTATGCAGAAGGCTGCAGTGCTAAACAACTTTTGAATATTTTATACCTCCAAAACCTATGAGGAGACAATAAAAAAATGAAGCAAAAGAAAAAAAGACTCCCAGGTCAGACTTCTGGGAAGAACTAAAGGTAAATATCAATAGTACATTTACTAGTGTAGCAAATGGATTAAACCCAAAAGGATATCTAATTAAGATTGTGGTTGAGAGTCAAATCATACATTATACCTATTTTTTTCCTTTCCTTTCCTTTTTTAAACTTATTTTTATTCATACATACCAACATACAGAACAAAAAAACTAAAACCTAACAGTAATAACAACAAAACATCAAAACTAAACATCCCAACTACACCTATAGATCAGAGATTTCGCCATCGTCTGGTCATCTGCATATCATCAACGGATGCTAGTGAGCACTGATTTACCATAAGCTAATTCTTCCCCTAAATTCCTGTATTTTCCTGGGCCCAATTATATATCAGCTTTCAGGTTTCCTTTACAAAGTGTCTAGGTTGAGCCCATAATGCCTCTGAAAGCATATCTAGTTCTGCAATGTCCAATAGCTTCTTTAATCGCTCTTCCATCGTTGGTGTTTCTCCATTCTTCCATTTTTGGGCCCAGAGTAACCTAGCTGCAGTAAATATATACAGTAAACTATATTGGACGAAATTGGCAATTATAGGCCCGTCGCCAATGTTTCTTTCATGAGCAAAGTGGTTGAGGGGGTGGTGGCTGACCAGCTTCAGGCACATCTGGATGAAACAGATGCCCTGGATCCATTTCAGTCAGGCTTTAGGCCGTGCCATGGTACAGAGACGGCATTGGTCGCCCTGTACAATTTGTTGAGGGAGGCCGACAGGGGTAAAATATCTTTGTTGGTCCTCCTCGACATCTCGGCGGCCTTTGACACCGTCAACCACGGTATCCTCCTGGGGAGGCTCTCTGAGTTGGGTATTGGTGGCTTGGCTCTGGCTTGGTTCCGTTCCTTCTTGGAGGACCGCCCCCAGAGAGTGCAGTTTGGGGAGAGTATTTCGGCCCCATGGAGTCTCAAATGTGGGGTTCCACAGGGGTTGACTATTTCCTCAATGTTGTTTAACATCTATATAAGGCCGCTGGGTGGGGTCATCAGGGGGTGTGGAGCATCGTGTCATCAATATGCTGATGACACCCAGCTCTACATCTCCTTTTCACCAACTGCAGGTGATGCCGTCCTGTCCCTCCAGCGCTGCCTGGGGGCCGTACTGCAATGGATGCAGGAGAACGGGCTGAGGCTGAACCCAGACAAGACGGAAGTTCTGAGGGTGGGTGGCCTTGTGGATGGTGGCATGGGAAACTCCCTTATGTTTGGGGGGGGTGGCCCTGGCCGCAAAGAGTGGGGTCCGCAGCCTGGGGGTGTACCTGGACCCGACACTCACCATGGAAACGCAGGTGGCGTCGATAGTCTGCACCGCCTTTTTCCACCTTTGGCGGATTGCCCGCTACGACCTTACCTAGACACGGGGGTGCTCACTACCTTAGTACATGTGCTCGTAATCTCTAGATTAGACTACTGTAACACGCTCTACATGAGGCTCCCTTTGAAGCTGATGCGGAAACTTCAGGTGGTGCAGAATGCGGCGGCCTGACTCCTTACTGGAGTGAGAAAATACCAACATATCTCTCCTACTCTGGCCATGCTGCACTGGCTGCCCATCCGTTTCTGCATTGACTTCAAAGTGTTAATGCTTACATATAAGGCCCTAAATGGTTTAGGACCGTGATACTTGGCGGAAAGCCTGCTTCCACCTAGATCTACTTGGATCACCCACACAAGCCAGGAGGTGAGGTTGAGGAGCCTAACGCCGAGGGACGCCCGGAAGGAAAGGACACAAAACCGAGCCTTCTCGGCGGTGGCTCCTCGCCTCTGGAATAACCTTCCTCTGGTGATTCGTGCGGCCCCTACGCTGGGCACTTTTAAGAGTCAACTAAAAACATGGTTGTATGTTCAGGCCTTCCCTCCTGTCAATACTTAATTTCTTTTTCTTTTCTCATTTTTTTGTTTAATTACTGCATGTGTCACAGTTTGTCTGTTAAACTTTTATGGTTTATTGTATATTTTTTATTGTAAGCCGCCCAGAGTGGTCGACCAGACCAGATGGGCGGGATATCAATCAATCAATCAATCAATCAATCAATCAATCAATCAATCAATCAATCAATCAATCAATTTTATTTTCTTATCAATAATTTCTGGCATTATATTCAATAATAACATTTCAGGTTTAAAACTTAATTTTTGCTGAACAATGTCTTGTGACAGTTCCCAAATCGGTGACCTTTTTTTTAAAAAAAAAATCATTTTTTATTTTTTGCTTTTTCGCATAACCACCACACATGATAATCCTGGAGGATGCAGACCTGACATGCATAACCGAAACCTGGATGGGCAGGGAACGGGGTGTTCCCTTGACTCTTGCCTGTCCTCCCGGTTATGCAGTCCAGCACCAGGGTAGACTGGAGGGGCGGGGGGAGTAGTCATTGTTTATAGAAACACTCTGGAAATTGTTAGGCGCTCTACGGTGGTGAAGCCAGGTCTGGAGGCCCTCCACATGTCGATTGGGGCCAGGGATGGTATTGGGATCTTGCTGGGTTACTGCGCTCCCTGCGACCCAGCCATTTCCTTACTGGAGCTGGCGGACTCTGTCTCCATGGCACTGTTGGAATCCCTAAGGCTTCTAGTCTTGGGTGATTTCAACATCCATGCGGAGGTGGAGATTTCTGGTCCGGCTCTTGAGTTCTTGAAAACCATGGCTTCCTTGGACATGGCCCAACATGTTTACGGCCCCACCCACGTGGATGGTCACACGCTAAATCTGGTGTTCTACCCTGAGCAGAGTGAGTGTGGTCTGATGGTAACTGACCTTTTGTGTCAGTTTCCTTGTCATGGTCAGATCACCACCTAATTAAATGTAACCACTCAGTGGCTCTCACTCCCCGCAGGGAGCAAAGACCTATTTTCATGGCCCACCCTCGAAGGTCACTGGATCCTATAGGATTCCAGGACTCCATGAGAGGGATTCCGGCTGATCTGACTGGCGCTCCTATCAAGGCTCTGGTTGATGGCTGGCTTGCTGCCGCCACCAGGGCTGTTGACACGATCGCTCCTAAACGTCCTCTCCATTGCAGAGCTCGGCCAGTGCCCTGGTTTAACCAGGAGCTGCAAGGTATGAAGCATGACAGGAGAAGGCTAGAGTGCATTTGGAGACGGAACCTGACAGATTATAATCATAAAGCTGTCAGGATCACGACTAACCACTATTTTACTAAGGTGAGGGCTGCCAGTCGAGCGAAGCTTCAAATCAGCAGGCTGAACTTTTCCGTATAGTTCGCAATCTATCCGGAGTTGGTCTAAGTGATGGGTCTCCTATTAGTATTTCACCTGACCAATTTGCAGCATTTTTGAAATCTAAAGTGGAAGCCATCCGCCGGGAGCTCTCTCCTTTTTTTGAACACAGTAAATCGAGCAGAGACGTCCAGTGCTCCACCTTGCCTGACAAGACTTGATCTCTTTCAGCCTGTGATGCCGGATATGGTGAACAAAGCGCTTGACCGCTCTCGTGCCACCACCTCCTCCCTTGACCCTTGCCCAGCCTGGTTAGTAACTGATTTGCAGCTGAAAATCATGTTTAGAATACATGCAAAGAGCAGCATGCCAGGAATTATTCCCATGGCACATCCACAAGAAACCTAAAATGTGAATGCTATGACTGTTTACTGTATGAATAAACGTCCACTTGCATAGGATCACTTGTAGGCTATTCTAGGGACTTTGGTAGAACAATTTGCTCAACATTCCTTCTGCAGCTGCAAGTTACAGCAGGAACAGCTTATACATAAGATCCTGAAATCACAAAACTGATAAATCTATTTTAAGTGGTTACAAATCATTTTCAAAATAACAAATTATTTTCAAAGTAACAGTATATTATAACAGAACTTTGGTAAACCAATGAAGCAACAAATGCATTATGATTTAAATACTTTAAATTTTTTTTTACATTTTTATTACTTTTACCTCGTTGCTCTCACTAGTCAAATACTATAACTGCAGATACTCCCAGATCATTAACTGAGCACCATGATTTTTAAGGAATTACTAATATACAGAAATAAATATGTTTAAATATGACTTGTTAGAAATAGTATTTGAAAAGTCTGATTTCAAATTAACTATTCCATACTCCTCCCCAACCTCCTATTTTGAGTTACTTAAGAGCAAAAGTCTCTTGAGATAAATGCACCTAGCAACCAAGGTTAAATTGGGGAGCATGAAGACACACAGAAGGTTCCCAAAGGAAACTGTGGTAAGTGATTAACTTGATTTACCCCCCAAAAAACACACCTCTATATTACAAGTATATTAAAATGGTCATAAAAGATAACCATCTATGTCTCTTCAGATACTAGGTCACCCTGCTGTATTCTACAGGGCAGTATTCAGTCTCTTGTAACTACTTATAATTTTCGTTGGCTTCAAAATACTCCCAGGAAAATGGCAAGTTACAAAAGAGCATGCTATACTCATTTAAAAAGAAAAATGTCAAAGAGTGACATTTTTGACACAGAACTTATTAAAATGTTAAAATAAGTCTACCTATCTGGGTGTTCAACAGAAGCAAATTACGCTATATGCTACAGCTTAATTCATTTAAGTCCTGCTTCATATGTTAGACTGTGTTTTCAAAAATAAAAACTAGTCCATGATGTGTCTGGTGCCAGTTTCACAGAAACTGCATCAAATTTACAGCTACTGTAAAACACCTTTCCAAAAGAATGCTAAAATATCCATTCAAATAAAGGTTCTATTAGCCGACTGCCACTAAGACTGGGCCAACCTGTGAGAAATATCAAATATTTTGATATCAAAACAAATACTATCTTTCAGTTTCTTCGCTTCACTCCATTTGCCTGGTTTTTTTTTTAAATTCTTATTTATGCTTTATGGGCAGTGGAAAGCATGGAAACTGTGAGATACTGAGATATCTGCTAGAACTTCATCCTGCTGAAATAGATGTGGGGAATATGTGAACTATCCAGATGTCATTAGCTTGCAACACCCATCATTTCTTGCCAGTAGTTACGCTGGCTATGGCTGACAGGAGTTGTAGTCTAACTTCTGAAAGGCCACATTTTGCCCACCTGTGTTCCGAAAGAAAAGACAGACGATTGGAGCAAGCGAGTAACCAATCACCTTTTTGTCTTCTAAGAAAAATTTTTGTTAAACCAATGACCTGATTTCTTTTTTGTCTGCCAAGAAACAGCTTTACAAAACCAACTAAGATGATACAATCTGCAGTGTATATGTGTGTGTGTGTGTGTGTGTGTGTGTGCGCGCGCGCACACACACACACATATGAGGGGGAGCAGTATAGACTGGTCCATTAGGAAAAACAAGGCACCCTCCCACCTTAGAATAGGTGACCCTCAGCTGGTCCTGCCATCCTTGCCTCCTTAACTGAAGACCAAAGGTCGAGGTTCTACTACTGTGTTTCCCCAAAAATAAGACAGGGTCTTATATTAATTTTTGCTCCAAAAAAAAACACACATGAAGTTATTTGCTTCAATAAAGCAAATGCATGATGGAGCTTAACATTCAACTACAATAAAACACATTAGGGCTTATTTTCAGGGGATGTTTTATTTTACAGTCATGTCATCTTCTGGTTGCTGCACAATGCTGCACAATGGTGGAGGGCAGGGTTTCACTTAACAGGGGCTTATTTTTTGGGGTAGGGCTTATATTATGAGCATCCTGAAAAATCATACTAAGGGCTTATTTTCAGGCTAGGTCTTTTTTCGGGAAAACAGGGTATGTTTCCCTTCTTTTGATCTCCCCACTGTATAATAGTATGAGTGTGAGTACATAAGTGTGAAGGAAGCTAGGGAGAGAGAAAATGAGAACACTAATATAAATAGAGAAACCAACTGGTTAGTTCTGAAATCAGGCAGAGAAAGCAGCAGCAAATATAAAAAGTACTGATTTTGAGTTGAGGTATAATTTTCTGCTCCCCAACTGAGCTGTGGAGTAAATTAATGTCATGTCTGGTGAAGCAGTATCTGAGTGAATGCCTGCTTTCCTATTTGTGTAAATACTTGCTTGTCCATGCGTCCCCCTGTGAATAACCCAATTTCCCCCAGTCTGCCTGCCATTCCTGACCCCACCCACCCATGGAAGCTGTGCCTTCTCCCTCACCAACTACAGCAGGCACTGGCCGGTGCTGCAGTCTAGCTGGTTAAATTTCTAAATATGATCAAAAGGTGTCATGTTGTTCAATGGGACAACAAGGAGCTAAACATTGCATTCAGCAACCAAGGCAAACAGCAGACTTTTAAACCAGCCCTCATTTAGCACACTGCCACTAAAACAGAATCAGCTTGCCACAAGCTAGAAATGAGTACCCTGCAGATGAGTGTGTTTCATATCCTGCTTCGACTAGCACATGTCTTTCCTAGCAATTTAGCATCTAGTAGAGCTGTCTAAATTCCCTAATTGTTGTTAGTGACCTCCTTTTATTTCCATGACCACAGTCTTTTCCGTTTTAAGTGTTATATTGAAAAGCCTGACAGAATACACCAAAAGATATACAAAAATTCATAATTTCTTCAAAGAAATGGGACTAAATCTTGTGACTATAATAAAATAGGTTTAGTATATTGCCTTGGCAGACTGCAGTCACATAACTCCAGAATTATAGGGTTTATTCATCACTCAATTTCCCCACACATTCAATCTCTGCCTCAGTCGTGCCTTTCCAAGTCATGCCTCTGCACAATCAACACAAATTATGTTATATTCCCTTCATTTTTATGTGCCAATAAGAGCTCTGCTCAGTGCTGCTCCAAAGACAGATTTAGCCAACAGGACATCTTTCATGCATGACAACATCTTTGTGGACCAAATAAGGTGCTGGAATACAGCCATTCTGCATAAAACACAGAATGACTGGAAATGTAACA
Organism: Pogona vitticeps; assembly: GCF_051106095.1. Classification (NCBI taxonomy): domain Eukaryota; kingdom Metazoa; phylum Chordata; class Lepidosauria; order Squamata; family Agamidae; genus Pogona; species Pogona vitticeps. The sequence goes on from NC_135785.1 coordinate 28,439,858, forward strand.
CCAGATGCAACCCATTTGGCTCTACTGTTCTATAATATATTCAGATATCAAAGACCAAGCTGATTCTTCAGATCTTGCTGAATTACAACTCTCAATACTGCCAACATTGGGCCATACTGACTGGAGCTGATGGAGACAAAGCTCACCCTCCAAAAGCTCACAGGTCTGCCATGTCTCTCTAAGACGAACACTTGATTAACTCACATACAATCAATGCAAGATGTCTGTCAAGGTGTTCTTGAACTTGTCATTCTGGCATGGATACAAGTACTTATCCCTTACCAAATCTACCTCCAAAATTTTATTTTTAAAAACTGGACAAGAGGTAGCTAAAAGGAAACATTAACTAAAAATAATTTTTAAAAAGTTATGTCAGAGAACTCTTAACATGTATGAGTTCTTTTATAATTAATAGCATTTTCAGACCACTATTTTGATTTTAAATCCTGCAGTTCTGCAAACCAGAATGTGACCATTTTGAAGTGGCAACAGTAAGACTTGAGCAAGATGTAAGAAAGCCATCAAGTGTTATTTGCTTCAATAAAGCAAATGCATGATGGAGCTTAACATTCAACTATAAACAGAAAAATCTAAAACAGACAAGAACACTGTAAGCCAGAAAACATCAGGATTTCAAACTATAATATTAATATTGTGAGAAAGCCAAACTGCAGCAGTTGAATTAGTAATGCAACTTTGACAAATATTTATCCTCAAAGTTGGATTTGTTGCAGTTTCTCGCCAAGTGCATGGCTGTGCCCAAACAGTCTTTTAAAACTTGCCCCAACTGTTCCAATTTAAAGCCAAACAACCCAACCTTGATGTTTTAATTCTGCAATTTCAAATGCCTTGAGTTTTGAAAAATACTGGTCATAACTCTGAAAACATCTAGCTTTCAAAAGCTAGGTTCAGTATTTCTATTCTAGCATTAGTGAGCATCGCATTTATTTATCACTATCCAAGCTACAGAAAGAAAAAGTGGTGATGCAAGAATAGGGCTAAATCCACGAGGCTGACAAGAGAACAATCATTCCACTGCACTGCTTTTTGGACTGCAGCTACAGCAGTCAAGTCACAGTAGGTAAACAGAGGACACAGACAAACAATTTTAAAGTGGTCATTTTTCTTTATGACGAGAAACCTGCACAGTGCAAAGCTGTTCATGCATATCTTAGCATGTATGCTTTTCATACTTATGTATTCATACCTATCCCAGAGGTTCTTTGATTCTCGTAACTTGTTCGAATGGAACACTTTGTAGAAAGTAGTTGAAGGATTCCTATGAGAGCCGGGAAATGAGACAAGATTGAGAACGGATAACAATATTGTTGAAGGAAAATAATGAGTTTTCTGGTTTAAATAGTTATAGCGACCACAAGTCCAAAGGTTACCAATAGCTTGTAGACTACTGAACAATACAAAGAAGACAGAAGAGTTCAATTACACATGAAACAGAAAGTGTAAAAACACGAATGCCAAAGAGGTTGAAGAAGCTTTAAGAAATTCCTTGCTAGACAGGCCTACATTTCATGCAGAGCACCATCCTATTTTCAAATGGGACAAGCCAGGTGTCTCTCAGCACAGGTGGATTTGATCAAATTGATTTAAATCACAATTTAAAATAGGACTTAATTTTTTTAAAAAAAATCAATATTTTCTACTATTTAATTTTTTAAAAAAATCAATTTTTGATTTAAATTGTGATTTAAATCAATCTGATCTAAAACAAAACCACTGATTTTAACCCATCCTGGCACAGACTCAACCTTCCTGTTTTCACCTAACGCACCTGCTATTTAAAAGGTCCTTGACCTTTCAGCTACATCACATCACAAAATATAGGTACTGCCACTTCAGAAATCTTCTCACATGGGTAGCTCTTCACAACATGTAAACTCACAATAAAGTCAACAAAATCATTATCATGAAATTTTAAGACTTGGTAAAGAAGATACCAGAAAAAGTCATGCAGATAAGCAGAAATTCCCAAGCCCAGCTCCATTCCAATAGTATCTGGAAAGATTGACAAAGATCGTACTTCCAAGTACAGAAGAATGACAAATGAAGAGTAAAAGTGACAGGAAATACACACAATTTCAAAGATCTTCACTTAAAAAGGGCAAACACAACTAATGGATTAAACAAGTCAAGATTGCAGTCACTAAATGTAAGTTACCAGTGCACTTCTGAGTCAAATAATGAGAAGGTATCTGAATAGTTTGCTGAGCCACCAACCCAGTAATTTTCAAATTATCTATTTTTAAAAAAGAGAGAAAAAGAAGAAAAGTACTTTTCATTGTGTCTTTTCCCAAAGTAGGAATCCCACTTTAAAAACCCTATTGTCCCACAAAAGAAATGTACATGAAGCTTATAAAAACAGAAAAAAAAACAGCAATACACAAGTGTTTCTGTGGAGGAACACTCAAACATTTATCCTACTTCTGAACAGGCTGGTTTGAACATAACACTAAACTACAATTTAGCCTTTCGAGAATATGCTACAGTGAGCCTTGATCTCACTGCCAGAAGACACAGGAGTTTTAGATTATTCACCACAGGTTGCCAATAAAAAAGTTGTGGGCAAATTGTTAATCTGACTTGTTTCTCTCATCCATAATTAATTTAAGACTGAGCATAGTTTAACAATCCAACGGCATGCTATATTGCTACTAATCTTAGGTACTACCAACAGTTTCTGATGTCCTCCTCGTGATGATGGGAAAAGGGAAGGATGCAGCAAATAAGCCTTAGTTGTGCTGAAGCTTTTCCTTATAATGCTAAAAAAAAAGTTATGTATTATGTCTGAACAGTAGCAAACACAGAATGCTCCAAGGTACTCATTTAATTTCTGCAACAAAAACAACAATCTTGCGGCATCTTAAAGATTAATAAGTTTTATGTGGCATAAGCTTTCATGGGCCTATGTCAAACTACAAAAACTAAATCCAAAATAAAAGGCCAAAAGTCATAGGTTCCAAATGTCATAGAAATTCTACCTTATGTGACATTATCATTTTCGTTCAGAAGGGCATGAATAATATTTTTTCTAAGGAAAATAAATAAAGTAATTTGCAGCAGGACAATTGTTAACACTTTCTCTGAGGTTTATTAAGTTTTGGAGGGTAAGGATGACAAAAGCAAGTTAGTTAGAAGAGAAACGGATGCATTACATCTGTTGAGCATGTAAAAATATGAAAACATTTAAATCCCTTTTACTGATGAGAAATGTGATTCAAAATAGAAGTACTTTTCAATTTGAGTACAAATCCTTCTACAGGACTGATAAAGTTGTACAGTGACGCCTCAACTTACGAACTTAATTAGTTCAAGAAGATGGGCGTAAATTGAAATGGCTGTAAGCTGAAGCACCATTTCCCATTGGAATGCATTGAAATGCAATTAATGCAAACAAGTGAAGTCAAAAAGCAATCAAGTGTGGAAGACCTAACGCAAAGAAACCAAACGAAAAACTAATCAACTGTGCAAGACCCATTGCAAATACAAACAAGAGAAAGCAAAAAGCAATTAAGCAGAATGGGCAAGATTGGAAATGGGGGGAACTTCCAAAAAGCAAACAAACTCCCCAAGGCCCATTGGAAATGGGGGGGGGGAATCCAAAAAGCAACAAAAACCCCCAAGACCCATTGGAAATGGGAGGGAACCAAAAAACAAACAAAGCTCCCAAAACCCATCACAGCACAGAAACATAACTCCCCTCAGCTCAAAACCACACTGCAAAAACACCCAAAAACAGTTTTTAAAAAGCAAAAAACAGCACCTTACCTTACAAGGCAACCTGAAGCCTCCCTGGAAACACACACACACACACACACTCAGAAGGAGAAGGAGCCAGTCCCAAGCCTCCAAAGATCTCAAACTGCTGGGGCGAAAGAGCTACAAAGAAGCAGCCTCGTTGCCACCTATAGTAGGAAATTTGAATTTCCTGCCTTTTTTCCCTGTCTTTTTCTGTTCATAAGTGGAAGCTCCGGCCGCAAGTAGAAGCAAAATTTTGCAGCCGGAGCTGGTCGTAACTTGAAATGGTCATAAGTAGGGGCGTTCATAAGTCAAGGCACCACTGTACTCTCACATACTACGCATTCTCAGATATTACTTTCAACATTCCCACAGCAGAAATGGAAGACAGGAAACTGTTTTCCAATGCTACTTACAACTTCCTACAGTATTTTTAAAAAATCCATGTAATTACTGTTTTCTGCTTATGAAACATGATCTAAGAAAAGTAGGTTGTGGATTTGTAACATCTGTTTGATGAGTTGTCATCTGTACATTCACAAAGAGGAAAGTGACATTTATTGCATGCATGACAAGGGAATTTACCCCTAGAGATAACAGAGTATTTTTTTTTTTTAAAAAAGTCCCTGGAGCCACAGGTTGAAGGGAAGGAAAAGAACAAAAAATATAATTGTAACTCCAGCAAAACAAACTAAATAAGAGTTGTATACAGGAAATAAATACATGTAAGAATACCGAGAAGTGCCAGATTTTGAGATTCCTTCAACATGCTGATACTGCGGCAATCACTCTGGAGGTCGCCAGGACAGCCTACTTGGGCATGTGCCTGGTCTGAATAGGTTCATTAGATGGACAGAGGACTCACTCACCTCCTTGTTCTTTGTCCTTCTAGTGAGCCTATTTAGACCAGGCAGTGGGAAAAGTGAAACCTACATGGAGGATATATCAGGGGTCTCCTACCAATTCTTCTCAGACTGAAGAATCTACTTGGATAAGTAGCGAAATGTTTCAACCTAATAAGAAAGAAGTCCAGTTGTCATGGCTAAATTTCCATTTATTAGCATATACTTTAAGATTATTTAACATTGATAAATAAATCTAAGGCACTAAAAAAGCAGGTTGGGATTGCCAATGTACTAACACTATTTAACTTCTTTATATGATCAAACTGGACCTTCAGGATGCCTGTAACTTTTGTAAGGTTGGAATCTCTTTGAATGCTCTGGCCCCAGAGACTGAAGAGTCCATATGACAGCTTCCAAATAGACATGGGATATTTCAATTCATATTCCTATGAATACAAATATGAATATTAGCACCATAGGTGCCTGGGAAATCTAGTGACTCCCCCAACACGAACCAGCAGGTCCAATTATTGGTCGCTGCATAGCATGCATGGCTGGCATTATTCTCATTGTGCCAATCATGGAAGTAGCCTGGCTGGCGCTTTCCTGCCTCCACACATAGCCAACCATGCAACAGCTGAGCAGGGAGAGTCACCATCCTGCCTCCTCGCCAGAGTGGTCAGCTGCGTTGGAAGGCAAGAAAGCACCAGCTGGGCTACTTCCACAACTGATGCAATGAGAACTCTGCTTGCTGAACAGGCCACATGATGACCAGTAACTGGACCTGCTGGTTGGGATGGGGAGGGGCTGGACTTCCCAGGCACCTGCAGTGCCAATAGGGATACAAATACAGTATGAATATCTCATGTCTACTTCCAAATATTCTCAAAACAACTGAGCTTTACTATTGACGGGTCTGAGAAAGTAGTTTTAGCGTGGATGACAATTAACAAGTTGGAGATCAACCCAAAGAAGATGGCATTACTTTTAAGCGGGGAAAACCTACCAATTCATAAGACGTCAGCTGTTCCTGGATAAAGAGGCATCTCCTGAAATCCACAAGTTGGGTCTTTTTCTGAATTCATTGCAGACCAAGTATGGCAGACCATAGCAGTCAAATAAATTTGGCTGTTATGTCTGCTATGACCCTACTTGGCATAAAGCAAAAAAGCAAAGCGTGCTGCTTATATACCGCCTTATAGTGCTTCAAGCACTCTCTGGGTGGTTTACAAGTTAATTATGCAGGCTACACATTGCCCCCCCCAGCGAGTTGGGTACTCATTTTACTGACCTTGGAAGGATAGAGGGCTGAGTCAACCTTGAGCCGGCTACCTGGGATTGAACCCCAGGTCGTGAGCACAGTTTTGGCTGCAGTACAGCAGTTTAACCACTGCGCCACGAGGTATCTAGTCTTGGTTACTCATCACCTAACTACATTCAGACAGGATTACTGCAAGATGATTCTATACTGGAACCATACTGAAAGGCAATTTGAGTACTTTGACTAAATATATAATGTGGCTAGTCACATCTTTATTAAAGCTAGATGGCTGGATCATGTATAGCTGCATCAGATGCCAGTTTATTTTTGGGACAAATTCAAAGAGCTAATATTTATCTACAAACTGGGTGGACCTGATTTAAAGCAGAGTAATTTAAATCTTGATCTCAATCATTACTCCAAAAAACACAATTGTGTGACCCTAATGCCACCAATTTGTTTCTATCCTGCCTTTCACCTCAAAAGGACCCAAGGCAGCTTACATTATTAAAATAGTATTTAAAAGTTAAAAACAATAAGTATAAAAATATTTTAAAAGAATTAAACAAGTATTATATTAAAATGGTAACTAAGAGATTACAACACATTTAAACAACAGAGCACAACAAATCCATTTTAAACCCCTCAGACCACCAGTCATTAAGGAAAAGCCTGAAGAGAAACTGCTCTCTTCTTTGCTGTGAACTCAATATAAATGTTCACAACACAGAGATACAGGTTTTATTTTTAGAAGATGCATATTAAGTATTTGAAACGTTCATTTAGAAAAAAAGTGATTTTTGCAGTTATATCAGAAAATTAATTATTCTAGCTACCAAAGCCAATTCAAACAGGTACTGTATTTCCAGTTCAGAGACAGACTTGGTCTACAAAGTTACTGAGGGACTACAGTTTGCCACTCCAAAATAATCTGTATCACTCAAGCAAACCATTCTAGCAATCCTGGAGATTTTTAAAAGGTTTCCTAAGAGTTTTCAACATGCTACTGTGTTATGAGGGGAAAAAACCTCCAGGATTAATAACTTCAGTCAGAGCTGGAAAACAAAGCTAATCAAGTCCATTATTTCTCATTTCCAAATATTTCTCTTTCCAAAGCCAATAACCAATTGCTGATTCCAACTAAAGATGACCCACTGATGTATGTTTGCTTACTATTCAGCAACCGGTTCAATGGGTCCACTCCCAGTTCAGATTAGTAATTGGCAAAGATTTTTATCTCACTCTGAAGACTGTTCAATTTTATAATGACATTTTCTAGCCAGAGTATTGAGGGACAGAAAGATTAATTTAAATAATCTCATAAGAGCAATGGAACAAAATTAGCACCTCAATGTAAGAAATATTAGACCCTTGGGTCTGGATTATTTGAAGGACCACCAACATGTGAAGTTGTCAAGGCTTTCAGACCATCCTCAGAAGTTCTAACATCAGTAAGGCTGGCAAGCATTAGAGCCTCTTCTCAAGCACAGCGTCTCTCCTATGATCTCATATCATCGTAGCTAATTTTAAAACAGCTTTTAAAATGTTCCTCCTGACTTAAAATGTGAAATATTTTAGTGCTACTTACTCTTGTTATACTTTTTAAACTGTTTCTCACTCTAACAAGTTTATTTTAAAATTGTTTAAATATAACATGTTTTTCTAATTTGATATCCAACATTATTTTCTACCAAAACAATCTTTCAAGAAGCATAGTCTTGACAGATACCTACTATGCACATTAAATACATGAGAAGCATAATTTATGTGTGTATAATTATCTATGCTTTCTTGGTACAGTTATTTGAAACACATTAATCTAAATGTTATATTGTTTCTACTTGCCCAACATGACTTGTACTATGTTTCTCCATAATGTAACCAAACAATACAGTATTATGAAAAAATGCCATTTGTAGGAATTAAAAGGTAAGTCTTGCTCAAAATCAGAGACACCTTCTGCCAATTCCCTCTGCTCACAGATGTTTTTGCATAATCTGATGCAATTTTCTACTACTCTAGGGAGGTTTGGTAGGGCACTAAAAGGGAGGAAAGGAGAAGAAAATCCCTTCATACGATCTTCCCTTCAAACAAATTTTTTCACTTTTTAAATACTTGGCACATTTCCTTCTACCTGCCTAGAATGAACTGAGTAGACCTGCCTCTCAAATGAAACATTTTAATAATTAAATGCTTGCTATCTTAAATTGTCAGTTTAGAAATATACAAGAACTACAGTAGATGAAACCCCACTCTTTCTGTCAGCATTAACTAAGGAAGAAAACTGATTACATGATGTTTTTTAGACTTCTTTCATGAAATAGGCTTAGTAACCAATGTTTTCATAAGAATATCTTCTGTATTAAAGCACACTTATTCAAAACACAGCTAAAAGATATGATAGGTATGCCATACATCCTGATTTCCTAACAATTTGACAACAATCTTACAGTGCTTAGCTAGTTATGCCAATGTCAGTTGTTTTCCATTCCTTCCTGCTTCTTTCCTTCCACATTATCTGAAAGCTGAGTCATGGCAACTGGACTTTTTACTGTGACCACTTACCCAACTTCTTTCCTCACCTTTCCACTCTACTTCGTGTTCTGTATGTACATCTCCTACACCACTTTCTCCCCATGTACTTTTCTTTACCCTTTCTCCCCCCTCCCCATGTACTTTTTATCACCTTGATTTCCTGGGTAGTTTGCACCTTCAACTTCTAACTACACCGGTAGAAATATTTCTAAAACTGCAATTCACTCTTGCATCATGCTTAGCCAATGACCTTTCATCTTGTTACATTGCTCCACATGTTTTTCCTGTTTAACCCACTACATTTCTGAACCATACGTTATACATCAATATTCAAACATTTCCAAAATTACTAACAAGCAAAGGCAAATACAGAGGCAGCAACAGAAAAAGAACTAATAATAAAAGAGTAAAATACTTAAAATACCAGAGGATTTTTAAATGTCCAGAAATAAACAATGCCTAATGACTTCTAACACTAGGATTTACTTCCTAGAGAAGGGATTTCACAAATACAGTACATTGTTACTGAATAAGCTCTCTCCCTTGTAGATGTAATTCTCACCACTAATGGAGATAATATTTGGAAGACAGCATCACTAGGTGACCTCAGCAAGCAGGTAATCAGGTATGCTTAGATAAAAGGATGCACTCATTCAAGTACTTGTTCCAAACCAGGTTATAAGCAAGACCAGTAGTTTGAATTTAGCCCCAAAACAAAGTGGAAGCCACTGAAGTCTTAGAACTAACAAGATAACAATCTAAGTAAGAAGTCAATCAAAACTCTGGATGCTGCATTCTTATGTGGTGTGTTCTGCCCTTGCTAGACAGCAAAGTTTCTTGCATAATTTCTAGAAAATGTTTACTGCATTCCGACTGAGCACAAGTACAAATCAGTAAAGCGAGCAGTCATTAATTGTAATGATTTATGGATGGAGTAAGTGAGGAAGTGCACTGACATGATTGCTGGTTAAAGAGGCATCTCTTCCCTTGAAACTCCCTGTAGCTTCTTATAGAGAGGCATCTTAGAACTTCTTCTTAGAACAAGAAATACCTACCAGTGTTCTTATTAGAAACACAGATTGTGGAAGGGGTGTGTACCTTCATTCAAGGAAAGGATTCCGAACACTGCTGAAAGTACTTATCACTATCTTTACTGTCTGTTTTAAAGTTGTTACCTATCTGTAATATACAGTGGTGCCTCGCAAGACAATGTTAATCCGTTCCACGGAAATCGCTGTCTAGCAGATACCTGATATTTCCTCCACTTTGGTTTCACTTCTCTCTGATCTGAATAGGCTCGTTAGATGGATAAAGGACTGGGGTGAATGAAAGTCCCACTTCTGCAGTCCTTCTCCACCCATTGTCATGGGTCATTAATAGTTGTTAACAGTGGTCTTTCTGGTGGGTGTGGTCCTGATCTTTCTGGAGACAGATGAAAGGGCAGAATGATAAATAGGAGGCAGATTGTATCTAAGGCCTCCACCCCTGGTGAGTGAGGGATTTTCTATATGCAAATGTATGGCTTCCCTAACCCCTCTCTCAAATCACTTCTCCTCCAAAATGAGTACATCTTGGTCATAAAATGAGTGTCCTGTGTCCTTCAAATGAAGAAACACTGCTGACTGTGGTCGTGAACTGTTGCCCCTCCTGTGCTGGCCCATTCTTCTGTTTAGTGACTGTTTGTTTTCTCAAATGTACAGGTCCGAAAACTCCTCTTTGTATTGGAATGCATATACTCTACTGTTCCTGCTGTATTTTGGTGTCCGGTCTTTTGGGTGGACTAGTCTCTGCCTTAGTGTTTTTATAAAGTACATGGGTATGTGGTGTTTATCAAAAATCCTTTTGAGATTTTCAGATATACAGTGGTGCACCGTATAACGAAGAATTCGTATAGCGATCCCTTTTTGGGGATCGCTATATGGAGCTGCCCCAATCGCCGCACTCGCTTTGCGACGATTGGGGCGTCCGGCGGCCATTTTGGAGCTGCCGAACAGCTGATCGGTGGCTCCAAAATGGCCGCCAGACCAGCGAAAACATCGCTGGAGGGGTAAGTTTTGGCGCCTATTGGAATGGATTAAACTAAGTTTAATGCGTCCCAATAGGCTTTTCCTGCCCCGTACAGCGATGTTTTCGCATAGTGAAGGTTAATCCGGAACGGATTAACCTCGCTATGCGGGGCACCACTGTACATGCTCTAAGGCCTGTGGATATCCAAAATGGGCCTTCAACAAAGCAATGTCCCAACCCAGCAGGACAATGGAAAAGTCTGAGAACCAGAGCTGACAAAGGAACCTGGTTATTCCTCACATGGCGAGTGTGACTCTCTCCCTTGGGAACAGAGCATATAGGTTGCTGGATAGACAGTTTGACAGTTCATGCTAGTTCATACTTTGTCCAAAAAGGTGTTTGGCACTTCCCAGCTCTACCTCCTTCAATGGGCACCCACTCAGAGGCAGCACAGGGAAGCACTGCCTCTGAGAGGGTACTCGTCAGAGGAAGCAAGACTGAGAAGTGCCTAACTCTGTTGGATAAATGGCAAACCACCAAAACAGCAGTTTGTGCCCATCTCTACTGCTGAAAAAACTGATAAAACAGCATTTGTCTCTGCTTAGATCACCCACATTCTGCGTCAGAGCACACGTGTGAAAACACCCAAATCAAATGTACATATAGTATCTGAGAACAGCATACAGTAAATGAGATTCAAAACACCTGCATGATTTGCTTCCTTGGATTCTTTCCAGCTGTTTATCTGTAAGTCCTACCAAACTGGTGTGAGTTTTAATAACACCAAAATTATTCTAGGAGCAATTCCTGCCCTGCTATGTTCTTTTAAACTCAACTTTTCATTCATTTTGATCCATTTAGTTGATTTTAATGGTTTTTAGGGTTAGGATGGTTTTACTTGATTTCATAGTTACAGCTGGGTTTTTTTGGTTTTTTTTAACAAAGATTATATGATAATACAGTGTGACCACGGAAAGATTGTCTTCGGACAAACGCTGGCTCTATGGCTTGAAGAGCGGGATGAGCGCCGCCCCCTAGAGTCGGACACGACTGGACAAAAATTGTCAAGGGGAACCTTTACCTTTACCTTTACCTTTTTCCAGTGGTGCCTTGCTTAACTATTTTAATTGGTGCCAAAAAAAACACATCACTATGGGAAAACATTGCTAAGCGAAACGCGTTTTCCCATAGAGATGCATTGAAAACCAGATAATCCGTTCCAATGGGAACGGATTGCCGTCCTTAAGTGAAAATCACCATAGGAAACATCACTAAGCGAAACACAGTTCCCCAATTGAAATGCATTGAAACCTATTCAATGCATTTCAATGGGGGGAAAAAAATACAACAAATTCAAAAAGAGTCAGAACAAAGTCGAATTAGTTTAACAAAGGGTTTATTAAGTGCACTTATGATTTCAAGCATTCTAAACCTTTTAAAAACATTTTTAAACATTTAAAAGACAGCCAACATGAGGCTGTCAAAACCATCGTTAAGCGAAACAGGGGGACCCAAACTGTCATTGCTATGCAAAGCAAGGTCCCAAACATCGCTATGCGAAAATCGCCCATAGGAAACATCGTTAAACGGAGTGCAAGATCGCTCCAGAAAACTAATCGTTAAGCAATTACATCGTTAAACGAAGCAATCGCTAAGCGAGGCACCACTGTAAATAAATAAATAAATAAATAAATAAATAAATAAATAAAGAAAGAAAGAAAGAAAGAAAGAAAGAAAGAAAGAAAGAAAGAAAGAAAGAAAGAACAGAAATGTTGGCAAGGTTTGCTGATTTACTAGCTGAAATCCAGAAGCAGGAATTATACCATGCAAGGCTGATGGTGTCATCAGTCACAATTAAAAAATTCTGATTCCACCCCCTCCAGAAGATTCTGAGGCTCACTTGTCTGTCATAGGAAAGTCTTTAATTCTTAGAATTGCTGCTGCTAGTAAAATCATTCTTGTGAAATCACAGGGGACAGCACACCCAAAGTGCAATAGATGAGCCTTACCCTGGGAAAACACTTTTACAATAATGGTATCTCCCCTGCCAGTTATGAATTAGAATGGCCCCTGAAAATTCTTCCCCTTTCTGTGCCCTATCTCCCAAAAGGCATGGTGACACCCCGGCTGCACCTCCTGATCAGAGCAGGGCTGCACAGCCCCAGTCCTGAAAGAGGCCAAGAGACCTACTCAGTGTTTTGGGGTGCCCCACAGGACCCCCATCAGGGGCTGGAATGTTCCTCCCACAATCCTCCAGTGCACAGATATTAGCATACCTAATATGCGGGGAAGGCAGGGAAAGCGGGGAAATTCAAACTTTCAGTTAGTGGAGAGGCTGCTTGTCTGCTTCCTTGCTAGTACAAGCAGTTAGAGAGCTGGGAGAGAGAGTTCTGGGGCTGCCTGGTATTGTCATTTTAAAATATAAAATTTAGTTTAAAAGCTGTTTGTTTTGGGTTAAACCCTGCTTGGGTGAAAAGGTGCTTCGTTTGAGTTGAAAACTGCTTGTGTAGAAACGTTCATGCTTGCCTTAAAAATCTGCTTGTTTTTCTTTAAAAGCTGCTTGTTTTGGGTTAAACCGTGCTTGGGTGAAAAGGTGCTCGTGCTTGGGTGAAAAGGTGCTCCGTTTGAGTTGAAACCTGCTTGCCTGGGAAGCATTTCAGACCAGCGCTGATCAGCTGTTAGGTGGGGAGAGGGGAGGGGGCAGGAGTGGAGAAGAGCACAAAATGGCTGCCGGCTGCCTTTTAGCTGTTTGGGGCTTTTTTTTTCTTTTTTCTTTTTTTTTTACTGTTCTGGTGTCTACCAAGGCACTGTGAAGAGCTCGGCTCAGTCTACAGTACCTGGTAAGTGACTTTCTTTTAATTTTTTAAAAAGTTTCTGACCTTTTCCCCCCCATAAGAATGCATTAATTAATTTTCAATGCATTCTTATGAGAAATTTGGATTCGACTTGCAAACTTTTCAACTAGTTCTGGGCATCTAATAGAGAATGTATTTCCAAAGGGTGTTGCAGCAAGGAAACTAACTGTGCCTCCTGACTTCTAACTGGATTACAGTACCTGCTTCCTGATTTCAGCTACTATAGTTTGTATTCAGTTTTTTTGGCTTGTCAAGAACATTGTTCATGGGTGTTGTGCCTTGCATGCTATAAATATTCAATTATGTCAGAAACCCGAGATTTGGTCTTATGCTGTGCATGTGCTACTGCTGGTGAATGGGTTAAGCTTTGTGTTGCTATTCTTTTGCATAACCTAAAGTAAATAAGGAAACCAGCTGTTAAATAGTTTAATTCCACTATTTATCCTCCACACAACTAAAAGGGACCTCTCAATGCAGTGCCAGATCAGACAAACCATTTCTAACTTAATATAGGCTTGAGCTGTAGATGGGTAGAGTTGCACAACAATCTCATCTGTCATTGAGACATTTCTATAAGCATGGGGAGGAGGTGGATGAAAAGAAATGTAAAATATAGGTAGCGTGGTATAGGTCTTATCACTGGCTGATAATGGTCTATATGTACTTGAATTAAATTTATGGTACACAAATTTATGGTACATAAACTAGAGTACACAAAGCTTTAAGTCTCTTCATTTGTTAATGACAGTGGTAATGGTTCTTAATGCCACTGTTGACTGCTGTTCACTTTACATGGTTTAAATGTTATTCTGTTACAGTTTATTAAATATTTTATTACACTATTTGGTTCAGAATATATTTTCCCTGTTTTCCTCCTCTAAAAATTAAGCGTGTCTTAAGGTCCGGTGCGTCTTATGGAGCAAAAAATACGGTAGACTATATTTGATGGTTTTTCTCAAGAGCTTAAGACCCATTTAGTTCTCTTTTTTGTGCAATAAAAGCATCCAAAAAGTTCAGCAGCAGAGTACTAGTTTTAAATACAAAGAAATAAATCAGCTAACCAAGCTGATTAGTAGTGGCCAAAAAGTACTGAAAATTTTTCCTATCTGTAACTTTGACAACTTTGAAATATTTTGTGGTTCACCTTTATTGTAACTATCTTTGGGTTTAAAATTGATTTTGACATACTGTTTTCATACTGTCATTTCAGTACAACACTGAACACAAAGTATAACAAAAATCTGTATGACAGAGCATTTGCTAACACCTACTGAATATACTGGGATACCTAAGTGTGGTGTAGTGCAGTGGTTCTTAATCTTTTCTTTACCACAGACCCCTTCATAAATCTTTTGCTGTTGCAGACCACCAAGACTTAGCTCAAGATTTAAAACCTTAAAGTGCATCAAATATTTAAAATTTCTCATGAAGGATCTTCAAATTTAGAGAAGGGAGAAATAAATTAATCTGTTAATGCACACACTCATATTATAATATTTTTATTGGAATTATTCCATACACATTTTAAATGGTGATGATGACGATGACGATGGAAGCGGTAGGTTAGAAAAGCCAAGTTTTACATAAACAAGCAAGAGAAATTAAAAACTTGTTCTTTCTTTCTTTCTAAATGCAAAAGATCATAACATTTCTTCAAGCCTTTGTGTGTGCCCCCAATAAGGGCACTGCAGCCCCCTGAGGGCCTGCTGACTGCAGGTTAAGAACCTAGGGTGTAGTGGATAGTGACAGACTATGATTCAAGACTGTTCAAATGCCATTTCAGCCACTGAGGATCAATGGGGTGTGAAAATGGTAAAATATCAGTTTGAAAACTCTTTTAGGGTCACTGTAAGTTGGTTCTGACTTGACAGCATACGATATGACATTGAAAATATTATTACTAGAATAAATTGTTGGGATTGCTTCTAGGAAGTGGGATAGGACCAAAAAGCTTTCATATGTTTTTTAGACCAGGGAAAACATTTTGATATTTTTGCTGTTTTATTGATAGTATATAAACAGCCCCCTTTAATTTTAAAATTTAGGGTAAGATCCAGATTTAAGCCACAATTCAATACATCGGGTCTGCTAAATACATGACTAATGCTTGATCTAAACCTGTTTATCTTCAAATATATAAAGCATAAAGTTGAAGTCTTGGCCGAAAGCAGGTTATTTAAAACAGACTGCTGAATATCTTTGGAAAAAACCTTGATGTTAGGAAGGTGTGATGGCAAGAGGAGAAGGGGACGACCGAGGATGAGATGGCTGGACAGTGTCTGCGAAGCAACCAACATGAACCTGACACAACTCCGGGAGGCAGTAGAAGACAGGAGGGCCTGGCGTGCTCTGGTCCATGGGGTCACGAAGAGTCGGACACGACTAAACGACTAAACACGCTGAATATCTTGTACTTTGAACCTCCAAAGAGATTATAAATTCTACAGCAAATCAAAGTCAACCTACATTTCCATAAAACTCACTATGGGGCAACACAGAGCCAGATTTTCAACCACTTCTAATGTTTTTTTCTGACATTAGAACAATATTAGGTTTACATTCAATTAGTAGACAAGAGTAATTTCCAGTATGGAACATCTTTGCCCATAAATGAAAATACTGCAATTGGCTCTGTATTACAACCAAAATGTCATACATTTGTTTAGCCCTTTAAGCCCTCAGACATCTTAATTATGTCTAGCACGGCTGATATTATTATCCTCCTCACTTTATAAACTTTATCTCTGAAAAGTTTTGGTATATGAAAGAGCAAAAGGACATTTCTTATTTAAAAACCTGGAACGGAGTTTTGAATGATGTTCAAAATCAACTAAAATTAACTTCCTTCAGATGCAAGGTGTATTTTAATTCCAAGCAGATCCCAATATGTTTGGATAATAGTAACTTGACAGAGTCTACAATCACAGGAATTTCAATGTAAGGCCAATGCACTGAGTTACTTCAGATATGCATATGATCTCTTAAACATTACTTTACCACTTTTTTCCACTGTGACTAATCTGTGAATTCTATGGACTGAAGCCAAACTAATTTAACAGCACTTAGTTTCTACTGAAAGCAATGGGAAACTGAAAGCAGTTTTTTTAAACTTAAGTCAGACTCTAACCTTTTCCTTGATGCAGCCTGTCTGTTAATTGTGGGTAGATGGTTCATGTTCTGCCCATGTCTCATTTCCTTCAACCCTGGGCAATGTAATCAGGAAGAGCAATGTATTTTCCAGCTAGTTTAATACTCTATTGTTCTAGGGGAAGCATAACTCAAGATGCCAGATGTTCAGAGGCATAGTTTCTCAATTTGGGGAAGGGGATATCCCCATAAAAGTAATTCCATTAAGAACAGCAAAAGGTAATAGAAATAGGGTAAGAAACCTGAAAGCAGTTTTCAGTTGTCACATGGAGACAAAGAGAAGTGCTACAACAACTACAGTGCAAAGAAATAGAAAAAAACAATACGGAAAAACAAGAGATCTCTTCCAGAAGATTGAAGGAATCAAAGGGAAATTTAAGCCTAGATTAAGAATGGTGAATGACCAACAGGGAAGCACACTATCTCATCAGGAGAAATAAAGAGATGGTGGAAACAGTATCCTGAAGACCTATACAGAATAGATAAAAGGATGACAGGCTCCTTTGCAAAGGAATCCTTTGACAAGGAACACACAGCTCCAGAAGGTGAAGTGAAAGCTCTGAAAGATCTAAGATGAAAATAAATCACCAGGGGTAGATGGAATACTGATAGAATTTTTACAAGCCACAAGGACTAAATCCTAGCAAGACTATACAGTGGGGGCTCGACTTATGAACGACCCTACTTGCGAACAATTCAACTTACGAACCCGCCCTATAGGGGAAATAAGGACTCGACATACGAACTTCCCTCGAGTTACGAACAGGGGGGAAAGTGCCCTCTCCCTCCCCTTAGAGGCTTCTGGAGGGGGGAAAAGGGTCAGAAACGTAAAAATAAATAAAAGAAAGTCACTTACCAGGCCTTGGTAGCCCCAAAACAGCAGGAAAAAGAGCAGGAAACAGATAAAAGCCGACACCCAGAAGGGAGTCTGGCAGCCATTTTGTGCTTCCCCCCCTCCTGCACCCTCCTCTCCCCGCCTATCAGCTGATCGGCTGGCTCTGAAGAGGCTTGGGGAGGCTTGCTCATCACCTAAAAAGCCTGGCTGTGTGTCTTTGTGCTGAAAAAATCAGCACAACATGCTTTAAAACATGATTTAAAATTGGCTTGGTTGGAAAAAAAAGATTTCTAAAGTGCTTTGCAAACTGTTCCCTGCCTTCCTCCTCATTTCCTGAACCTAAGGGGAAAAAAGAAAAATATCCCCCTCTAGTGGCAGAAGGCGGAATAGCAGCTTCCCATTAGTTTCTATGGACAGAAAGGAGCAGATACAGATTAAATGGTTTTCAATGCATTCCTATGGGAAATGCAGATTCGACCTACGAACTTTTCGACCTACGAACGACCTTCCAATACGGATTAAGTTCGTAAGTCGAGACCCCACTGTATCGACAAATATGGAAAACAAAACAATGACCTACAGACTGGAAACATTCAATATGCAGTCCAATTCCCAAGAAAGGAGACAACAAGGAGCACAGTAACTATAGGACCATTGCTTTAATTTACAATGCAAGCAAGTGATGCATAAGGTGTTACAACAAAGGCTTTTAGCTTACATAGAGCGAGCAATGCCTGAAATTCAAGGTGGATTCCAAAAAGGAAGAGGCACTTGAGATAATATTACACAAATATCTGCTGGCTACTGGAGCACACCAAAGAATTTCAGAGGATCAGTCTATGCTTTATAGCAGTGGTCCTCAACGTTTTTTGTCATGCGGACCGGTGGAGCCTCTAAGGGAGCTGGGGTGGCCCCTCGCGCTCGTGCTCTCCGGTGCTCGCACAAAGTGTTTGGGGAGCACGCGCGCGCCATAGCTGCGCGCGCATTCCCCACCACTTCATGCGTGCACAGAAGCCCCTGCCCACTCACACACGTGCACCCCCCGTGCGCTCCTCCCCACCCTCTGCGTGAAATGAAAATTTAAATCTAATCCTCTTGGAGCCCTCCTGGGAAGCCCTTAGAAAGCCAGAAGCGCAGACAGACCCAGCGCCTGGACTTTACCGGGACCTCCTCCTTTGGAGGAGGGGGCAGGAGAGCGAAGACGGGCAGCATCCCTATCCTGTCCCTCTGCCTCCCGGAGCCCGCCTGGAAAGCCCCTGGAAAGAGAGCAGCGCGGACGGACACTGCGGCTGGAGGCAGGAGCCGGGGAAATTCAAATGGCCTCCTAGCCAGGCTCTGCCTCCAGGGGCAGAGGAGGAAGAGCCTCCGGTTTGCAGCCTGCTTTTAAGAAGGGACATACACCTTTGAAAGGGACCGGGGGGGAGGGGGAAGAGGCAGCGTTACTCTGGATTATGAGCCGGTGGGTCCAGGGCAGGGAGCGGCGGGGCCCGAGCGCCTGCCCTGACACACACGCACACGGGTTCATCCCCAAAGTGTGGCCAGACTTCTTCGCCTCCCCACCCCATTTTGAGCACGCCGAAGGAGGCCGACATCGCTCCCTGGGGGAAAGCTTGCTCCCCCAGGTGCCGTTTTAGAAGGAGGGGTGCAGGTGGGTTAGTCGGGACCTCAGGCGCAACCCCAAGGAATACACCCCAACCTCCAAAGAGAAAAACGTGGGGCACCTGGAAGGCACGGCGAGGAGCCTGGCTTATGAGCCGGTGAGTCCGGGACAGGAAGTGGAAGCGCCTGAGCGCCCGCCCTGACACATACACGCACGCGGGTTCGCCCCCAAAGTGTGGCCAGACTTCTCTCCTTCGCCTCCCCGCCCCGTTTTGAGCGTGCCGAAGGAGGCCAACGTGGCTCCCTGGGGGAAAGCTTGCTTCCCCCAGGTGGCATTTTAGAAGGCGCAACCCCAAGGAACACACCCCAACCCCCAAAGAGACAAAAACGTGGGGCACCTGGAAAGCTCAGCGAGGAGCCTGGCTTATGAGTTGGTGGGTCCGGGGCAGGGAGCGGCGGCGCCCGAGCACCCACCCTGACACACACACGCACGCAGGTTCGGCCCCAAAGTGTGGCCAGACTTCTCTCCTTCGCTTCCCCGCCCCGTTTTGAGCGTGCCGAAGGAGGCCGATGTGGCTCCCTGGAGGAAGGCTCGCTTCCCCAGGTGGCATTTTAGAAGGCACAACCCCAAGGAACACACCCCAACCCCCAAAGAGACAAAAATGTGGGGCACCTGGAAGGCTCAGCGAGGAGCCTGGCTTATAGCTGGTGGGTCCTTACATTCCCCCCTCCCGCATGGTCTGTCCACGCTGCTGGCGTTCCAGCCAGGCTCTGCCTCCCGGAGCCCGCCTGGAAAGCCAGCACCACAGATGGACCCAGTGGTGGAAGGCAGGAGCTGGGGAAATTCAAATGGCCTTCCCGCCATTTTTTTGTCATGGCTGCCACTGTGTCCCCGTGGCCCAGCTGATGGCTCCTCGGGGCCCGGCACCGGGCCGCGGACCGGGGGTTGGGGACCCCTGCTTTATAGACTACAGCAATGCCTTTGACAGTGCAGTTCATGAGAAACTACAGGTTGTTATGAAAGAAATGAGGGTGCCTCTCCACATGATTGTCCTGATGCATAACTTGTATTGTGGACAAGAAGTTACTGTAAGTCAGAATATGGAGACACAGAATGGTTTTCTATAGGCAATGGTGTCAGACAAGGGTGCATTTTATCCCTTTATCCTATCATATGGAAAGTTGCAATATATTCAGATGGAGTGAAAATTAGTGGTAGAAGTAGCAATTATTTAAGATATGCAAACAACATCACTTTACTGGCAGAAAGCAGCAATGACTTGAAACACTTTTAGTGAAAGTGAAAGAAAGTGGCAAAACAAAACTGCCGTTGAACATTATGACAAAAATCATGACTACAGAAGAATGCTACAACTTCAACATTGACATTAATCAATTAAACAAACCACCCATCTGGCTAAGGGTATACATTGGTTCAATCATCAATCCAAATGGGCACTTCAGCCAAGAAATCAGAAGACTAAGTCTCAGAAGAACAGCAATGAAGGAACTAGAAAAGATCATCAAGTGTAAGGATATATCACCCAAGATCATCATCATCCAGACTCCTGTATTTCCAACCACCATATAGGTGTGTGAAACCTGGATAGTTAAGAGAGCTAACAGGGGGAAAATCATTTGAAATGTGGTGCTGAAGGTGAGCTTTGTGGATATCCTAGACTGCCAGAAAGATAAACAAGTGAGTCCTAGATGAAATCAATCCTTAACTATCTCTGGAGGCAAAAATCATAGAATCACAGCGTTGAAAGAGACCACAGGGGCCATCGAATCCAAACCCCTGCCAAGTAGGAATTCCATCAAAGCACTCCCGACAGATGGCCATCCAGCCTCTGCTTAAAAACCTCCAAAGAAGGAGATTCCACCACACCCCCAGGCAGCATATTCCACTGGGGACCAGCTCTGACTGTCAGGAAGTTCTTCCTGAGATTCAGGTGGAATTTCTTTTCCTGTACGTAGTTTGAAACCACTGCTCCTTGCCCTAGTGTCTGGAGAGTGGAAAACAAACCTGTCCCCTCCTCGACATGACGTTCCTTCAAATATTTAAACATGGCTATCATGTCCTCTCTTAACCTTATTTTGTAAGGCTAAACATTCCCAGCTCCCTAAGCCGCTCCTCACAGGACATGGCTTTCAGACCTTTGACCATTTCGGTTGCCCTCCTCTGGACATGTTCCAGGTTGTCAACATCCTTCTTGAACTGAGGTGCCCAGAACTGGACGCAATATTCCAGGTGAGGTCTGACCAAAGCAAAATAGAGTGGTAGTGTCACTTCCCTTGATCTAGACACTATACTCCTATTGAGATTCCAAAAGATCTCCTGTATGGAGAATTAGTGCATGGAAATTGCCCCAGAGGGAGACCACAGCTGCTATACAAGGATATCTGCAAGCAGGATCTGAAGGCCTTAGGAATGGATCGCAACAAATGGGAAACCCTGACATCTGACCGTTCAGCCTGGAGGCAGGCAGTGCTTCACGGCCTCTCCCAATTTGAAGAGACCCTTATCCAGCAGGCTGAGGCAAAGAGGCAGTCCCGAAAGCAGCAAAATCAGGGAGCTGGACAGGGGACAGACTGTATTTGTCTTCAGTGTGGAAGGAATTGTCACTCTTGAATTGGCCTACTCAGCCACACTAGATGCTGTTCCAAATCTTCTATTCAGAGCACGTTACCATAGTCTCTTGAGACTAAAGGATGCCTAATCTAACTCCTATTGATGCAACCAAGAATTGTATTGGCTTTCTTGGCAGTCACATCACACTGCTGACTCATGTTCAGTTTGTGGTCTAAGACTCCTAGATTCCTTTCACAGGTACTGTTGTCTAGCCAGGTGTCTTCCATCCTATATCTGTGCAGTTCATTTTTCTGCCTAGGTAAAGGACCTTACATTTCTCCCTGTTGAAATCCATTTTGTTAGTTTTGGCCCAGGACTCTAATCTGTCAAGGTCATTTTGAATTTTAATCCTGTCCTCTGGGGAATTAGCAATCCCTCCCAATTTGGTATTATCTGCCAATTTAATCAGCATACTCTCTATTCCTTCATCCAAGTCATTGATAAAGATGTTGAATAGCACAGGGCCCAGAACAGAACCCCGAGGCACCCCACTAGTTACCTCTCTCCAGGATGAAGAGAAGCCACTGATGAGCACCCTTTGGGTTCAGTCATTCAACCAATCCACCAAACAGTAGTACTGTCTAGCCGACATTTTACTAGTTTCCTTGCAAGAATATAATGGGGAAATTTGTCAAAGGCCTTACTGAAATCAAGATATGCTATGTTGAAACTGAGGCTATTCTACCTTGAACACATCATTACAAAGCAGAATTCTCTGGAAAAGACAATGCTGGGCAACAGGAAAAGAGAAAGAACAAATACAGGATGGATTGCCTCCCTAAAGGAAGCCACAGGGTTGAGTTTGCAAGAGCTGAGCCAGGCTGTTGAGGACAGGACATTTTGGAGACAGCTCATTCATAAGGCTGCCATAGGTCAGAGGTGAATTGATAACACATAACAATACCACATCTGAAAACTGGGAAATAACCAAAACTGCCAGATGAAAAGACCATTTAACTTTACAAAAGAAAATTCTGGATTAATGAGAAACAGTTTTTTTTCATAGAAAGCTAATGTTTCAGTATACTGCATCTTTATTTAAAATGAGAAAGCTTTATGTATTTTGTCCCTGGATCTCGTTTTTAGTTCTGAATTCCTACTTGACATTTATCAAGAGGATGAAACCTTAAGCATTAATGTCCCGACTATATATCATCAGTAGAAGATGGTGTTACTGCACTAAGTTGCATGTTCTCAATTCAAACTTATTAGAGCAATTGATTAGCTTCTATAGTACCACTAGTATTAAGCTCTGTTCCTTTGTGTGATCTGAGGTCTGCTATGAACATTTTCCTAGCTTCAGGAGCATACAGTATTTTGAGGGAGGGGCTGCAGGAGCAGAAGACATCACCCTTTCCCTGTTCCACTGAAGGAACAGCTTCTATCAGCAGAATGACTTGGCTGGATTTTTGCAACAAACTTACTTTTATTTCTCCCCTGCTTTTCAAAGTATTGTTTATTGTCATACATTACTATTACTATCACAGCTGTGACCTTCCTAAAAAGTGAAGATAAATAAACAGGCAAACTGCTGATTTAGAAAGATCAATACAAAAGATTCTCAATAAATTATTATGCTTCTTCACATGCTATCTATATAATTGCAAGTTTCATGTATAGGATTCAAGGACCTGTTTGAACTTTTGACAATCCAAATGAGTTGATAATTCGTTTTGGACTAGGTTAACAATTAAGAAAGTAACTCCATATGAGAACCAAGTCCTTTGTTTCTAACTGAAAGGGATGACATGACACCTGTGTCTAATGGCTGCAGTGTATTTCCTTTCCTGTAATGCCCAGCCCTGAATCTTCTTTATTTGAGTTGATTTTTGGTGACGACAACTAGATATGAAAAGAAGTATGACAGGCAGTAAACCTCTGTCCTGATTCTTTCAATAACAGTTACGTTGTTCAACTTGAAACCTCAGGATGGATCCAGTCAGGGTGGATTTGATTTAAATCATAATTTTAATTATTTTCTGATTATTTAAATTTTAAAAATTGATTTTTAAAACTGAAATCATAACTGAAATCATGATTGATTTTTATCCACCCTGGATCAGGTTTTTAAAAAGTATCTAAACAAAATAAAATAAAATAAAATAATCATATACTATTGCTTTACTTCGACAATTATTCTCAGCTAAGGGGGGAGGGAAGCCATTTTTCTAAAACTGAATTAATCAGATGAGTGTCAATGATAAAGATGGTAATTTCAAATTTTCCTGAGTACAAATATCATAATTCTTCCATTCTGAGAATTCTTTTTGCCTTAGAGGCACCTTACCAATACACGAATGGGAGGTATCTGGGGGAAAAAGGCCTAAATTATAAGGCTTTGAAGCTTACCTAGATTAAGCTCTGTCTAAGCTTCCTGTTCCTATGCCAGTGTTAACTTGAAACTTTCTTTCTGAGCAGAAAGCTTGTGTGGCGCTTGGCCTAGCTAAACTTCAAAACTCCACTTTCCTTCCAGATGCTTGACATCCAGGTGTTTATAGGGTGCCAGTAAGATCAGCAGAACTCCCAGAGAATGGAGAATTATTTGTTGTCCAGAAGATCTGAACATTCAAAAATTCCATCCCTAATCAACAGAACTGGGGCCAAATCAGGGATACTCCCCCCCAAAGAAAAGCCCAGTAAAAAAAAAAGGCAGAATATTTGAAAACACTAAAGGGTGAATCACACAACCCTAAACACAGCTCGATGAACACTGAGTATGCTTGGTAACCACACAATGTGGAATGCTATCTGGAAAAGAAACTCAGAAAAAAGGGACTGGGAGAGAAGAGACGTTTCCAGCTCATAACGTTCTTGGTGATACCATGTTTGTCTGGAGCACTGAAGAACATTGTTCAGAAAGGATGATATACTGCAAAGTTTTATTGCAGACCCATCTTTTTGACATAAAGTCACAACATGATAGGTCTGCGCACAAGGTTTTTAGAGAGATTTTCTCCCAAAGAGAAGGCTTAACATCTTCTAGCCATCCTGACTAAAGAATTTTAAGCACCCAGCAGCAGTACCTAGTGTTTTGATTGATTCACCCAACAGTCATAAGGACGCAGATCATACAAACAGCATGCTTGCCAAGGCACAGAAGCTCAACCCACCCACAAAACATTTGTTCAGCAAAATCTGGGCTTTGGATTTTCCCTGCTAACAACCATAAAGAACAAGATCCCAAAACAGATCAATTTATTTACTTTCTGTTGTTGATACTGTTTCATTTCCTCCTCTGGTTATTCATCTGATTTTCTAATTTCTACAAACATTTATTTGTGCCCTGCCATGCCTTTCACATATTACATTGTTTTTGCCCATAAAATCCAATTGCTTTCATTCTGGCAGGTACAAAGAATCTAATTCCTAATCTTAATCGTCTAAGAACAGCAGAGCTGGAAGGACCTTATGGATCATCAAGACCAGATCCTGTCAAAGAGGCACAGTGAGGGATCGCATTCTATACCACAGCCACTTGATAAGCCACTGTAAATAACAAAGCCTGTCTTTGGAAGTCCTTTCTACAAAACTGGGCAATTTTTGGACAGAAGCACAACAGGCCAAACTACTTCTAAAAATGAGAATCACAATAGGAAGTTGGTGAACATCCACTTTCATGTTCATTTTTGTAGATGGGGGCAAGTGTACTTTAAAACTGCTGATCCTGGAAATGTTTAAGAATAGAAAAATGCATTTCTGGCCATGTTTTTCCAGCACAGGGGAGGAGCTAGAGGGTCTAAACAAAAGAGAATTTGCCCAAATACCTAGTTTTGCTCCTCTAGGGCTTGATGATCACTGAAGCATCCCATTTCAACACTACAGAACCACTCCAAAATATCCACTGTGAAGAAGGAAGATAATGCTATTTTCTTCTAGAAACAAATTACTCCACACATTTAGCTAGGGATGATTATGATCATGATCAGTGAAATTCCAAATAAATTTTCCAGAGTCCTGAGGCATCTAAAATGCCTCAAAAGCACTTTCTCTGCAATGAAGTTTTTTTAATGGTTTGGACCACCACTACTAACTACAATATGCAATTGCAAGAGAAACCTCCCTGGAGTGCAAGTGGGCAACAGCATGACCTGACCCATGCTCCCCACAACAGTGTTCCAAACATGTTCTTGGTCTTTCACAGTGTACGAGAGTTCAGTGTCAGATATATACATCTTCCTTTATTTAAATTATGTATTCTGGCTCCAGAGATTCTTTCTGTACGAAAGGCAGGTAAGCTGATCAACTGAAATACAATATCTGTGACTTTCAGAAGTACCTATTTTTAAAATAAAACCTGTGGAAATTACTGTTCGATATTTAATCACTAGTTATGATCAATGGCTGGGAGAAAACAGCTACATAGTTATAGCACTAAAACTAAATGTTATCAGATATTCTTAAAATAAAAGGCAATGTGTGTGCATTAGAACTACACAAGATTAGGTCACTCTAACAACCTGAAAATAAAACTTCCCCCTTAGACAAAGAAATCTGATACATCTTTAACAGAAGCAGTAAGAGGAATGAAGCATCACTTTAACCTAATAGGAACACTTCAGGCCTACAAAAGGCTCCTGCTTGCAGTTGTTTCTGATCTACACTCACAAGTCATTTCAATATGACCACTCCCCATTTTAGATGCAGGTCTGCAATTTTTGTGAGCATGCTCAGGAACAACAACCCACAATGCAGTTTAAAACAAACAAACAAACTACCCTGTTTCCCCGAAAATAAAACCTACCCCAAATATAAACCAGTTAAGTGAAACCCCACCCCCTCCATTGTTCAGCAATCAGAAGATGACACGACTGTATTTGAATCAATGTAGATGGTTGTACATGGAAAAAAAACCCCTGAAAATAAGCCCTGATGCTTTTTTGGAGCAAAAATTAATATAAGACCCTGTCTTTTTTTTGGAGAAACATGGTAGTAACTGCAGAATCTGAATAATATCTGTTTTTTAACCTGCATAATCCCTTTATTTTCTTTTTCTTCAAATAGAACATATACTACACATTTTTAGCAATGAATTAAGGGATGCTTATCAATGTTAGTGCTAATGCAAGCCTTTGTTCCATTATAATCCTTTATCAGAAACAATTAGGGCACTATACAAATAAGCTTTTTAAATGAACACAGACATACTCTATGAAGAAATCCTTACAATCAGGTTTTCAACAATCTAGCGGCTGCTGATGAATGCTCACAATTGCAGCTATTCATCCAAGTTCTGGACAACAGCCTGCACAGTTCATACTGGTCAGCTATCTATGCCTTTTCTAGCCAGCCTGGTAATATTTGCACCAAATATCTGCCAAACATGTAGGAGGTTTAAACAAGCTTTCCCAATGATTTACCCTTTCAAGAGCAGCAACATATTTTTCAGGAGCCAAATGTATAGACATCAGCTGGTTTTGTTTTCAGAAGCCAGCAGATGTTAGGATTTAACAAAACTAAAGGATATGTAATCTCACTTTTGACAGCTAAATTTGTGAAAGGTTAAGTTATTAAACGTAAGTGTAAAGCTATTTTGTCACCTGAAATTGACAAACTTTATTACTGTATATTACATAAACTAGCCAAAGTTATATTCCATTAATATGTTACCCAGTAGATAATATGCTTAATTTTGGTTATTTGTTCTGGTTATAATATTAACAGCCCAGATGTTTTAAAAGTATTATTTCTACCACTATAAGCCACTGTTCCATACTGTCACTGCATTCTACACAGCACATTTTATGCCAGAGCTGGCCAATTAGAAACCATCCAGTTGTTATTAGACAGCAACTCACTATCACAATCACTGATGCTGGTTGTAATGGGAGTTGCAGACCAGGAACATCTGGAGGGTCACAAGCTGCCCAAACTATGCCTTGTAGAAATGAATTGAAATGATAGCCATTTAACACAAGCAGAATAAAATCAGTGGAAGTGGCCATACAATGAGATACATTTCTCCTGTACATTCCATGCTGACAAAATCCTCATGGAAGCTTAATCTAACACTGCTTAATATGGCTTAGGCTGCTTAATTCCCACCAATGCAAACAGGAACTTTTCAATCGAAGTATTCCCTTTCATTATATTTTGCAAAACAAACAAACAAACAAAAATCTTCTCCCAATACTACTCTTCCTATGCACTTTTACCTCCCTTTTCAGAATGCAGGGAAGCAGCCAGAATACAAGTCAGTCAATCTTCTATCACTGTGGAAGCTCTCTCAGTGGGGGGAGGGAGGGAGGGTGAAGGAAAAAAGGAATGTTCCAGCAGGATGTTCATGTGAATGCACTCTTACCGTGCTGTCAGTGCTGGGAAGAGGCTTGCAGTAAGATAACAGTATTTCACAGACACTGTCTGAAATGGCCACACACATCTCACGTGTACAGCAACACAGAGATGCACAAGTTTAGCTTTAAGAAGCCCTCTTAGCAGGCCAAGGAGTTATATGTGACACAATCACAAAACAATTCAGTGAAGAAGAAGAAGAAAGGTCAAAAAAGAAGTTCCGTTTCAAACAAATATTACAAATGTTTTTCCATTATTAAAGTAACATGCAAACAGCAGATAACTAGCATTACCACTTGAAAAACTGAGGCTGTAATCCTGAGCAGCCTTACTATGGAGTACAAGCTCAGTGGGACATATTTCCAAGTAAATATGTTTAGGTTTGTGCAGCAGTATGAGATACCTCCATTACTATGTAGCACAGCCACTTAAGAAACTGTTTGTGTCAATATTATGCTGCTAGATGTATTTCTATATCCAAAACTTAAAACAAAATTGCATAATAAATAAGACAAAATGAAATGCATATTTGCATTATTGGTGTATTAATCTGTGATATACCATAGGAACATTGAGCTAAATGTAATACCCAACTGTCAATACTATATCAGTTGCTGCAATGGAAAGCTACAAAACCCTATTTTATTCTGTATTTAATCATAAGTAGATTTCCTGACAATTACAACTGACACCTATATTAGATTACTATTTCACCTAGAGAATTCTTATTCGATACAGTACTTACAAATTCAAATGCAAGAAAATTTTCTGACGCTTCTGGCAGAATTTTATTCTGTTTGAAAGATGTGTTAAGAAAATTAGTACTTTTTAGGCAAAGTTTCTTTGTATTTTGTCTTCCAGAGTTCAATGGTGCTTACTCCCAGGGACATGAGTACGGGGGTTCAACCTTTGATGACCAAGTATTTCTACTCCTATATCTCTAAGTCTTACAGAACTACACCATAGAGCAGTTAGCAAAACGAACTTCCCAGTTTTTTCCTTTGCTACTATTCTGCTTATCTCTTTCTACTTCCCATTGTATAAACATATGTTTTCTTTTATAGTTTAAAAGCTTATTACTGACTTCTTGGTGAATCTGTTTCTTAAAGCCTTTTGAAGTTTTACAGGATTTGAGAACATTGCATTTCCAAATTTGGTACTTTCTCCAAAGAAACTATATAGAGGTCACCCAACAGTGTTTCATCCACAAGACTTTCCATAAAGACAATATCCATTTCACTTCAAGTAATTAACAGAACACATTTATAATCCAATTCTTTTGGCTTTAAGCAAGCCAAACTTGCAATCTTAAGCAATAAGAGGAAGCGAGTCTAAATGAATTCCATTCTAACTGCCCCTGAACACGCCTCCCTAAAATAGTTCTTATTCACTGACTTTTCAATATTTTGTTTTCCTTATGAAATAAACATATCTCTAAAAATGATAAAGCAATTCTCTTCTATAAAAGCAAAAAGAAGCCATGTTTACTTAGACTCCTTAGTTTTCCCCACTTTGAAATCATTTGCAATGCTAACACAGAAAGTAAATCCAGAAACACACTACTGAAATCCACTAAATATACATGCATTTTCTCAGGCAGCATCTTGTTTTCTTTCGATAACCACTACTACTGTGTATGTTTGAATTAAAAAAAGATGGACTCAAAAGAATAACACATACACAAGTTTGGTAAGTAGTAAGCTTGGCATCCAGCTCAACAGATTAAATTCAAGCAAATGCATAGCTGTAAGAATTCACTTTATACTTAAAATAAAAGAAAACAAAAGCCTTCCTTTTCTTTTAACCATAACATGCATTTAACACACTGAAGGATTAGTATATCTGGTCTTCAATACTGCAGGAAACATGCTTTCCTTTTTAGTACACAGCTTAGCATTCACATTATTTCCTTATGTTCTTTCTTATGAAAATTTAAACACATTTTTGCTACACAAGTAGTTTACCTGTGAACCAAATATGCATCTCCTCTGTCACATATTATAAGGAACTGCCCTTAGAACAAACATGAAGATGTACTGTATTTAAACTTGATGAAACAATTGCTGGCAGAATAATTCTGCAATTAAGTGCCTGCACAATAAACATATATATGTACGTATGTATAAAGGATAAATACCTGTCTTCATCACCATCAACAGGAATAGATATGCCAAAGACAGAGCTGGCAAGACTGTTCATGGGAGTAGTTGCAGGTAAGCTAAGAGGGTTTGTTAAAGTGTCTGGAATAGGTGGCTTCACAAGTTTATTTTCAGCAACAAGAGAAAGTGGTGGTTGAGGTAGGGGTTCAGATTTTCTTCTAGTATCATCAATCTGGCCTAAAGACTGAGTCTGAAATTGTCCAATATTAGATTGTGGCAGATTTGTAGGTATATTGGTTGTGCCTTGCATTAGAGGAAGGCCAATGTGCTGCTGGACAACACTGGAACTCCTACTGACAGACGTATGGCTGGTCATTTGGGACTGGACTAAAGTAACAGGCGCATTTGGCATAGTAACACAAGTTGTTGTAGATGCACTAGGCACGCTAGTACCAGGTACAGCTGCAGGCACATTCTGAACTCCAGAAACTATACTGTGAGGAGCACCAGCCGCTTGACTGCTTCCACCCATCTGCTGCTGAGTCATGGATTTCTGTTGCACAATCCCTGCATGTCCAATGCCTTGCTGCACCACACCTCCTGGCTGAGGAATGACAGTCTGAATTGGAGTTGTCAAGCCACTTTGCATTAGTCCGGATCCCTGTCCTACTGTTTCACCAGCCTGTGAAGAAACTCCCATCGCTGGTACTATAGGTGAGGGATTCTGTCCAGCTACTTGTGCTGCTGGAAGACTGGAAGTTCCAGTGCTTGGGACAGTGCCTGAAGCAGCTTGTTGAGCTCCTTGAGACTGCATTACTGACATATGCTGAATGAATTCTGGCTGGCCAGGAGCTGGGGCCTGCACCAGATGCACTGGTGGAATCTGTGATTGAGAATAAGCAAACTGCTGAGTCTGAGTGCCTGGTACATTCGCTTGTTGTACCTGCTGTTGTGGCATGGGCAAACTCGTCTGGGGTATTGCTACATTCGAAGGTGGCATGCTTTTCCCATTGGGTCCAGCTTGTCCCGTGCTCTGCACATTTACCTGTGGCTGGGTCTGCAGCAGAGGCCCCATCATTTGCTGGCTTGCTGCTGTAGCCCCTGAATAGACGGGCTGAGCACTACTGTGAGGCACAGCCCCACCTATGGGCTGCTGCCCAATGACAAAATTAGGTTGCTGTGGAGAAGGCTGGTTTATTTTCTCTGGCTGGAGTAGCTGCGACATAGCAGCAAGTGAGCTGTCAGCAAGGGAGTCGGGGCCATGCACTGAAGTTGCCACACCTGAGACTATCAAGGAGCTGCCAGTAGCACCCAAACCACTATCCCTATCTTGAACAGCCTGTTCAAAAGTACTGTTGTGTCTAATGCAATCCCCAGTCCTGGCTAAAACGGCCCCACCATCCGTGTCCCGATCGTAGTATTCCATACACGTCCATCGCCCCCGTCGGTAGGGCTCCCCAGTACCGTGATCCAGCTTGATCACCCTGAAGCGGGAACTGCAGGCAGCGGCAGCCGTTAGCGGCACAGCTCCAGGGCCAGCAGCTGCCTGCGCACTGCTGCCTCCTGCCGCCACCGAGGAAACTGGGGTGGCAGCCGCTGCGGGCATGGCGGTACTCCTGGGAACCGCTCCTCCATTGGCGGCAGGCACAGCAGGCGAAGGCGGCGGTTGTATTCCTCCCGAGGCCACGGCGGCGGCGGCGGCGGCAGCAGCAGCGACTTGCCCATCCAGGGCCAGGTTGGGAGAGACCGTCCCGGGAGTCTCGGCGTCGCCCACGTTGTTGAGAGTCTCCTCGGAGGAGCTCCGCTCGCAGACGTCTTCGTGGCCATAGTCGGTGGCGCGGGATACGTCGAAGATCTCGGAGGACACGTCCTCGGTGCGGGATTCATCCGGATCGTCCAGGCTCTCCGTGTCCTCGGTTATGCTGCTGGCCACCTGGGCCGTCGTCACGCTCGTGATTTGGAAACAGCTCTTCTTCTTGGCCGGCATCTTGGACATGGTGCTTTTTTCTTCTTCCCCCCGAAAGGAGGAGGACGACGAGGGGAGGGAGAGAGTGCGTGCTGGAAGAAGCCGGAGGAAGAAGGTGGTTTGGGGGTTCCGCCCACCTGCCCTCGTTGGAGTCGGCGAAAAACTACGCGGAGTCGGCGAAGGAAGGGGGGGGGGGGAAAGTCCGCGCCGGCCAGACGAGCCCTCGGCGGAGCGGGGGGAGGATCACGTTCTGTCTACGGCGCAGACGCCGGCCGTATCGCACATTCCTCCGGCCTCACGACGACGCACTCCCGGCTCAGCGGGCGGCCACCAGGCCCAGGGCTGGAGAGGAGCGAAAGAGAGCGAGAGGCAAAAAGGGGGCGGCGGCCCGGCTCCTCCTCCTCTTCCCTCCTCTCAGCCGAACTGAGGGCCGCCGGACGGGCAAGCGGGCAACCGCACCAGCAACGCGGCGGAGGCGGCAGCCGCCACCACCTCCTCCTCTCCGTGGAGTTGTCTGTCCCGCGGTCGCCTTCTGCAGCCCCGGCTCCTTCCACAGTCCTTCACAGGCTCGCGAGGCCGGGGTGACGCTCTCGGTCCAGGCGCTTTTCCGCTAAGCTTCCGGCGGGACCAGGGGGAGGGGGGTCCCCAAGGCGGGCCCAAGGCCGCGAGTCCAGTCCGTCCGTCAGGTTCCGAAGAGGGGCGGTGGCGGCGGCGGCAGCGGCCGCAATCGGCAATTCCGACGGAGGCGCAGGCCGCCCTGCCTCCGCTCTCTACCTGGAGATCAGCACCAGACGCATCTTCTTAGGCGGAGGGGAAAGCGCGCGGGGGTGGGGTGGACGGAAGAACGAGCCGGGCTCCACTGCGGCCCCCTCAGGCAGGCGGGCGGGCCTCCCTCCCGGAGTCGCCTGTCTCGCGCTCTGTCTGCGGCCGGACTCGCGCTCCCCTCCTCAGCCGAGCGAGGCAAAGCAGAGTGCGGTGGGGTTGGGGTTGGGCTGGGCCCGTCTCGCCCTCTCCCTCTCGCTCTCTCTTTTTGTACTCCGTACGCGCTTCGCTCTCAAGCGCTGCCGAAGGAGCTGAAATTCAAACTGCTCAGCCCCCTCGCCCAAGATGGGGCTCAAATGGAGCCGCGAGGCACCCTGGGAACTGCAACTAAGCTCCTGCCGCGGCTGCTACTGCGGCAGCCGCCGCTGGCCCCGCCCCCCACGCCGAGGCGCGCTGACGTCACGCCCCTCAGGTCCGGCCCTTGTCTCCGAAGCCGAGAAATTTTGCGCCGCTTCTCTATCCAGAGAACGGAGGCGGGTGGGGGAGGCGAGGAGAGAAGAGGCGCGGCCTCGCGAATAGGGAAAGCCCTCCTCCCCGAACGTCATTTTAACCGTTTGGAATGTTCCACTCGCTCCGTGCCACCCCCTCCTCCTCAGCACCGGTGTCTTGGTATCTTCTAGCAGTGCGGGGAAGGGGCAAGGGATGAGGTGACAGCTTCGTACTTGCTCCTCGTTTTACTCCATTTTGGCGAGCCTTTTTTTTTCTTTTCCCCATAGACGGCGTTCGACACCCGGTCAAGGCGGGAGACCGTCTCTCCTCCCGCCATACCTTTGTATTCACAGAAGGACTACGTGTCCCTGCCGGGGTCGTTTTTTTAACGTTTAGGACAGCATGCCCTATTTTCTATAATCTTATTTTCCGAATGTTTTTTTTAACAGGAACGTACCTCCCTCGTCCCTCCAGCCCATTTACACCAAGACCGTACCATTCTGTATACTGTCACTAATCCGGATTAACGATTAGGTTTTTTCGTCCAATACCACGGTCATACTCCGATTATGATCCTCATTTCTTTTCTGGCATATCTTTCATACAGTTTTATTGTCTTGTTATAAAGAACTATGTAGTTATCAACAACGCACTAAAATCACACCATGGTACATTTTTATCGTGAAATGGGAACCTAACCTCAAAATGAACTCTACCTTATATATTTTTTAAAAAACAGTTTGATGGTCATAATAACCACGCAATTCTCTGTGGGTTTCAATGGAAAGTAAAAGTCCCAGGGTCAATGGAATTCTAATTCATGTAAGAGTTTATGTGGGTAGCCTCAGGGCTGTTTTTTCAAAACTGAATAAATGTAGTCAAGTGTTTGAAACAAATAAGTGCCATTCTTTTACATCTCTAAAGCACTGTGGATAACTTTAAACCAAGAGGACAAAACTGGTTTTTAAACAACACTAGTTCATAAGCATAGAAACATCTGTAACATTTTAACCATCGTGATTATGCATATAAAAAGGCAATTAAAGGTGTAATAGGTAAGTAATCTCAAAGTACCAAACTTGATCTGAAGCCCAGAACCAATGAGAAGGAAAAAACAAATACCTCATCATCAGTCTTTGTTCACTTTCATATAAGAAGCTTCAAAATGTGCAAATCAAAATGTGATTTGCACATTTTGAAGCTTGTTACATGAAAGTGAACAACAGTGAACTACAACCTACAAAAAATGAACTACATCCTACAATTGAGATGAAACTATAAAGTGAGTAGGACAATATTTTTTATAAGCGGTATCTAATAAAACATTACATATTACTTTCCCACAAAGTTCTACAACACCTACATCAATTAACAAAGAATGATAATAATACCGTGTTTCACAGAGAATAAGACAGGGTCCTATATTAAGTTTTGCTCCAAAAAATGCATTAGGGCTTATTTTCAGGGGATGTTTAATTTTTTTCATGTACAACAATCTACATTGATTCAAATGTTCTGGTTTATCTTCTGGTTGATTCATCTTCTGGTTGCTGCACAATGGTGGAGGGTGGGATTTCACTTAACTGGCTTATTTTTGGGGTAGGGCTTATATTATGAGCATCCTGAAAAAAATCATACTAGAGCTTATTTTTAGGTTAGGTCTTATTTTTGGGGAACAAGATAATATTGTGCTATTGAGTCAATTCTGACATGGCAATCCCTTTCCCAGTTTTCTAGTTAGAGTACTCAGAAGTGGTCTACCATACCCTCCTTCTGAAAGGATTCTCTGGGGCTGTGCACAAGGGTTGCTTCTTCTCCCTGGAGAAACAGTAAGGAATCAAACTCCCAGCCTTCTTCCTAACTCATTGAACTCTCCACTCAGATACAAGAATCATAAACAGCCCAGAATATGGCTATCAATAAGGTTTTATTTTTTTGTTCACTGTTCTAACTCATTAGCTGGATTTCTTTGTGCAAAACTGGATTTTACCCTCATAGTTGATGATTTAAATTGGCAATGCACCAATTCTATTTTCTGATTCCGCTAGCAGTAGAGTGAGCATTGCACTTGATTTAAGGTTAGAGTTAGGGGTTGGATTTCATGTACATTTCTCATATTTCCTAAACCTACTAAGAATTCTAGTGGTCTCCTCCAATTCTATAGACCCATCATAGGAAGGAAGGCAGGAATGAAGGAAGGGATTTCCCCACCCTAATAAATGGTATTGACTGTTAATTCCCCAGCCACAAAAAGTCAATAGTTTGGCAGGGAAACTTTTTATCTTAGACATTTGTCTTTTATTAAAAAAGATGTACATGATAAGTTGCTGAAACGGTTTGCTTTATTTTTTACAACTCATCTGGAACATGGTGGTGCTGTGGGTTAAACCACAGAAGCCTCTGTGCTGTAAGGTCTGTAGATCTTCAGTTGTAAGATTGAATGCACGTGACAGTGTGAGCGCCTGTTGCTTGTCCCACCTCCCACCAACCTAGTGGTTCGAAAGCATGCAAATACGAGTAGATAAATAGGGACCACCTCGGTGGGAAGGTAACAGCATTCCGTGTCTAAGTCGCACTGGCCATGTGACCACGGAAGATTGTCTTTGGACAAACGCTGGCTCTATGGCTTGGAAACGGGTCCAACACAAAGCATGCAGCAGTGTCAAGATATACAGGATGTATTTTAAGGCAAGAAGACATATCCACCCACCTATTCCAATTTATCAATAGTGGTTCCCAATCTTAGGTCCCCAGCTGTTCTTGGACTACAGCTCCCAGAAATCCTGGCCAGCATAGCTAGCGATGAAGGCTTCTGGGAGTTTTAGTCCAAGAACACCTGGTGACCCGAGCTTGGGAAACAACAATATAAAAGTTTAGTACTAAGCTACCAGGTTCAGTGCTAGGAAAACCTGAAGGTAACAGGAAAAGAGGAAGACCAAAAATATGAGACTGACTCTGCAAAGCAAGCAGCATGCTTGAGTTTACAAGAGCAGGGCTGTTGAAGACAGGACATTTTGGAGATCAATCATTCATAGGGTTGCCATTGGTTAAACCTGACTGGACATAACAACAACAAACCAAGTACTATATATTGAGGATTTACCTTGTTTCCCCGAAAATAACACAGGGGCTGTGCATTCTAAAAAATGCATTAGAGCTTATTTTCAGGGGAAGTTTTATTTTTTTTCATGTACAACAATCTACATTTATTCAAATACAGTCATGTCATCTCATTCAGGTTGCTGCTGCACACTGGTGGAGGGTGGGGTTTCTTGTAATACTTAACTGGGTTTTATTTTGGAGGTAGGGCTTATATTACAAGCATCCTCAAAAATCATGCTAGGGCTTATTTTCAGGTTAGGTCTTATTTTCGGGGAAACAGGGTATTGCTTCTGATGGGACATTAGTTGTCAGCTGAAAGCCTATCTAAAGTATTCCTGACATTCTTTTGTATTCACTGTTCACAATGCTAATCACTGAGACCCTTTGTTTGTTTATTTAAAATATTTACATCCTGTACAGCCTTTTTTCTAAAGCATCGAAGGCAGCTTACAGTATTACAAGAAACAAAGTTAAAAAGCTAAATAATAAATTATTACAATATTAAAAAGCATTAGCAGATGTCATATTAAAACTCATTACAAGCTCAAGTAAAACAACAGAATAAAATAATACTTTAAAAAATTTTCTTGGTCAGCCATTCATTTAAAGCAGTGGTCCCCAACCTTGGGCCTCCAGATGTCCTTAGACTACCACTCCCAGAAGCCTTCACCACCACCTCTGCTGGCCAGGATTTCTGGGAGTTGAAGTCCAAGAACATCTGGAGGCCCAAGGTTGGAGACCACTGATTTAAAGGAAATCTAACTTGCAGGTAAAGGTTTTGCTTGCAGAAGGACAGCAAAGATGGCCCCAGCCTGGCCTCTTGTTGAGAGAGTTCCAGAGACTGGAAGTGGCAGCAGAGAAGGCTCTCTCCTGTGTCCCCACCAAATGCACCTGTGAGGGTGGTGGGACTGAGAGGCATTCCTTGATGATGTTAACGTCCAGACAGGCTCATAGAGGGAGAGGTAGTTTGTAGTTTAAAACCAGCACTTTGAATTGTGCCTGGAAATGGATCAGCAGCTGGTCAAGCTGCTCTAATAGGGGAATTATATGTTTACTGTAACCAGTCCCAGTTGATAACATTAGCAGTCTGGAATAGGCACTAGCACTGGTGTATTTAATATTAGGGAATTCCAAAGCTAAAGAGTTAATAACTAAATGCTCCATTCAAGAGCATTGTTTGCACAAGGATTTTAATGTAACTTGAAAAAGCCCTGTGATGAGGCCCTTTGGAGCAGGTTATAGTTAATGAGTGTTCATCAACACGGATTATTTGGCTGCCATCTGGTTTGGCCCAAAGAAGAGGAATGGAACTTGGCATGGAGTGGAGAAATGAAAGAGGGGACAGGTGGTAAGGAAGATCAGGAACCAGAATGAACAAGATGCACTGATTCATTAATAAAACAGGAAAGTTTATGAAAAGACAAATATCAATGTAGCTACAGGCTGAAATTCACAAATAGCCCATAATAAACCATACAATGGCATTGGCAACATGACAAGGATAATATTTTTGAAAAGTTAAGCAACTATTGTTGATTTATATTCTGGTATGTTGGGAACAAGTTGCTGGTGGTGTTATTAAGCATGCATGTATTTTTTTTTGTTTTTGCATTGAGCAAGAACTAATGCTCTGCAATGAGCAGAAGATTCTAGGTTTGACTCCCTATATATAATGCAACAACCTGCATATAGTACTGAGCCTTCTGTTTTTGCTTCATGTGACTATGCATGTTTTAGAAGATCCATTACCACAGTTCAAATACTTTCTAGATTAGTTGCATCTTTTGAGGAAATCCAAAATAATGTCCTTTATTTGAACCCATGAAAATTCAATGTTTTAATATATATGCTTTAAAATATACAGCATCAAAGTTTTGGATGAGGCACATGACATGCACACTCACATCTATATTTGCTTGTACACATTGCACAATAAGCATAGAAAAACAATGGCTTTCCAGGTGTGGCAAAGTGAGTAGGAAAGGCAACACATCTGTTCCCGTACTTCCCTTTCTTTTCCATTTCCTACCATGGGAAGATGTGCAAACTAATAGTACACTGTATGTTTACAAACAGAATACTAAGACGTTGGTAAATTTTGTTCTGAATGTGATAGAAACACCTAAACAAGTAGCTGAGGCAACATCTGGCTACGTAAGCCACACTTTCCGAAACTCCATGTTCTACACAATAACTAAATATGCAAAAGCCCTGTCTTCTTTTGCATCTGGCTACTTTTGTCCTTTATCAATCTCTTGACAATCAAATCCGCAGCCATTGCCTAATATGATTACCATCTTTATAGTTAGGGTTCTGTGCAGTATGGTAAATAGAAATGAAAATAAGGATTCACCACATCATAGGGTTTTCAAGAGAGGAAATACTCAAAAGAAATTTGCCACTGCCCTCTTTTGCATAGTACTAACAGACGTTAGTGTGAGTTTCACTGCTGTTGTCTGTGAAACATCCTTCAGCAGTGTCTCCTTCCACTACTGATGCTTCCTAGTAGCCATCTTTCAAGAGCTTCTCCCTTCCCATCACCACTGGAATTATCCATTCTATTCTGCTGGTGTGACCATTCTTCCTGAAGAGGGTGACTGCATCTTAGTTTGGTGACTCAGCTTGAACCAATAGAACTACAGTGGTGCCTCGCTTTACGATTGCCCCAAATTACAACGAAACTGCATTACGACGATCTTTTTGTGATCGCAATTGCGATCGCAAAACAATGGTCTGAATGGGGTTTTTTCACTTTGCGATGATCAGTTCCCTTCTTCGGGAACCGATTCTTCACAAAACAACAATTTTCCTCTAGCTGATCGGCGGTTTCAAAATGGCTGCCGGGTAAATAAAATGGCTTCCCACTGTTTTTTGGGACGGATTCCTCACAAGACAGCCACTTAAAATGGCCACCCTATGGAGGATCTTCACTGGACGGTGAGTTTCCAGCCCATTGAAATGCATTGAAGCGGTTTCAATGCGTTTCAATGGGCTTTTAATTTTCGCATTACAACGTTTTCGTTCTATAGCGATTTCGCGGGAACGAATTAATGTCATAATGCGAGGCACCACTTATTCTACGCGGCAGAGATTAAATGTATCAAAATGTATCCTGCATTGAGCAGGGGGTTGGACTTGATGGTTTTTATAGGTCCCTTCCAACTTAATTATTCTATGATTCTATGAAAATCCTAAAAAGAATGTGCCAGCAAATGTGGAAATCAAAACAATGCTCCACAATCTGGACACATCCAGTATGTCTTCCAATCCATAGAAAGGAGACACCAAATAGTGAAGTAACTATAGGGCCATTGCATTAATTAAGCAAACTAAAGGTCAAGGTGTTATAACATATTTGGAGTAAGAAATGCCTGTTGTAAAAAATGAATTTAGAAAAGGAAGAGGCATATGTGTTGGCTACTGGAGCATGCCAAAGAATTTCAGAAGAAAATCACTCTGTGCTTCATTGATTACAACAAAGCCTTTGTATGGATCATAGCAAACTATAAATAGTTTTTAAAGGGGTGTGTATGACCCAACATTTGAGCATCCTGATGCGTAGCTTAAACTCTGAATAAGAGCTACTGTTAGAACAGAATACAGAAAAATAGAATAGTTTGCAAATATGTCAAATAAGGTTGTATTTTATCTCCCTGTCGATCAGTATGTATAATATATCATATAGAAAACTGAATTTGATTCAGATGGCCCAGGCAGCATGGCCAGTGGTAAGGGATTGTTGGAATGCAAGTCTAAAAATTCTGACAGGCCAAGACTCCAGTTGCTGAGTGGTATTTAACTAACGCTTTATGTTAACTAACTCTAATGATAGAACTCTACCCTTCAGTTGAATGTGGAGGGGGAAATCCCTGTAATGCACCCTCAAAACTCACTGGGGAATTTTGTTTTGAAGGACCAGGAGAACAGGTACAAGGTGGCACTGTGAGATGAGGGAGAAAGTCCTGTCCTATGTACAGGCATTCCTTCATATGTTGTTGAATTTCAGCCTGTCTCCATACCTAGAAAAGCTTCCACCACTGATTCCAAATTCCTAATATTCCAGAAGAGCCAAGGGTCTTTTTTAGGTTTTCTAGCAGCACAGAGGCCACAATCTGAAGGGGGTGGGCTACAGGGGAAGGGAGTGGCCAAAGAGGCTAATTTGCATGTATAGTTTTTAATTCATTCTGGGATTTTTAAAAAAAATGCAGCAGTACTGTACTGTCAAGGATGCTACTAGTGATTCCTCTCAACTGCAAAAAGCACTGTCCTTTTATAAAGACACGATGAAGGATGTCATGAGGCAGGGGTTATATGGGTACAAAAACTGGCCAAGGGGCTGGATCTGGCCCATCCCTGCTTTAGTTCAAAGTTTTTAAAAGATATAACTACAAATGTTGGCACTCTTAGCCTCTGTTTCCAGAAGCAATGCCTTTGCAATGAGCCATTCAGTTGGCCAAAGCCCTATTGGATATTTATGCGGGTGCAAGAGGAATTACATAAACTGTGACGAATTGACGAGGTGCCATTGGCATATCAGTCACATGCCAGGTTTCAAGCCCAGCTGGCCACTGGCTCCTTCCCAGCATCTTCTCAATTTGCTGTGAGCTCTACCATTCGTTTTGTGCATACATACATATACTGTAGAATTCTGGCCAAAATGCTGGAAATGATTAAAATGAATTCAGCCCTGTATCGCTGCTTTGTGTTCTAGCAATGCCCTTCTTTAGAGTTTATTCAAAAGGTGAAGCAAACAATTATAATCAGACGAATTTTCCACTGGAAGCTGGTAGAGGAAGAGGAATAATGTCTGTGCACAATTAAAAAGTCATAGCAATTGTTTGGGCAATTAGCCTTCTCGTTCCTAGAGCCCATAAATGGGAAAATTAGGCAAGACCATGCTGTTCTGCGTATTACATTGTGCATTGCTTCTCTTAAATGTCAAATTCACCAATCTGAGAGGTTCAATGAAAGCCTGTAGGTTGAGAAATCAACTGAAGTCATACCTAACACACATTCAGCAATTTCTCTGTAAATAGTACTCTTCAGTGAATGACCTTCCATGTTGACAAAAGCACAAGAGCTTTGAGGGTCAAGACAACTTCTTAGTGGGGCCAACTTTTTACTTTTAATTGTTTTCAACAATGTCTGCAGCATGGATGATCTCATTTACACATTTCCTTTCAAGAGGTAGTAAGCCCCAGTGACTGCTACAGCTTGAGCAGTACTTATTTAAAAAAATACTCTGTCATGTGATATGATCCTTCAATCAAACCCTTCAGCTTGTGCTTTTTGCAACTCTGAGGGGAAGGGAGACTCCTGTGCTTGACACGTAACAGAAAGTGAAGTAAAATTTAAAAGGAACAGCTGGTTTGAATTTGTACTCTGTTCACACAAAGCGGGCAGATTTACACTTGGATAGTAGTTAATGGCTTAAGAGACAGCTTGAAGACAGCTGGTAAGACACAGAAAAGAAATACAGTGGGGTCTTGACTTGAGAACTTAATCCGTATTGGAAGGCGGTTCTCAAGTCAAAAAGTCTGTAAGTCAAGTCTCCATTGACCGACAGTGCATTGAAAACCCATTAATCCCGTAACAGGCCGTTTTTGTTCCATTTTGGTTTTTTTCTGGTCTGTAAGTCAAATCTCAGTCTGCAAGTCAAACCTAAATTTTGCAGCCAGAGAAGTCTGTAACTCAAAAAGTCTGTAAGTCAAGCCGTCTGTAAGTCAAGGGTCCACTGTATGCAGGTAAGTGAATAAATTCAGTTATGGTAACTCTGTCGCTATCCAGCAGTGATTTTAGATGGGAAGGATAGCTCAAGTGCTAAATAAATATGTTCTAATTATTTTGTGAACTTTTACAAAATAGTGAGCATGCTTTCAACTTCGTCATTTCGCCAGGGAGAGAGGGCTGAGGACAAAGGATGGAGGAAATCAAAGTAGATGGGGCCAGATAGACTTCTAACTGGGTTTGGTCATTTCCCCACCTGCCATTTAAAGCACAGCTTAATTCTACACATGTTTTCTCTATTGAAAGCCCCAGTACAATGTCCTTCAGGCTTCAAAGCATAGTCTAGGCCAAAAATATACATTGCAAGTCCTGTCTTAAAATTGTCTTATTTATCCAGAAACATGATGCAAGCAGACTTACATTTCTGGGAAATCCAGCTTTCAAACAAGCACCATGCTTATGTCCTACAGACCAATCTCAAAACAAAGTGAATTGGCAGACTCCTGATGGGGCAAAACCCCCAACAACCTCTTGCTGTGATAATCATACATAATCAGCACTTAAGGAATTCCCTTTTCTAATGATGGGGTATCTGTAAATACAGCTCAGCCTTTTGTTCCACAGAATAGCTTCCCCAGCTGTAAACAAAAACTGATTCCAGATTTCAAAGCAAAGTTCACTGCAAGTTTTTA
Organism: Pogona vitticeps; assembly: GCF_051106095.1. NCBI lineage: Eukaryota > Metazoa > Chordata > Lepidosauria > Squamata > Agamidae > Pogona > Pogona vitticeps. Next base: position 28,482,452 of record NC_135785.1, read on the forward strand.
AAAGTCTTTTATCAGCAACCAGATGTAACAGCAGCAGCTTATGCACTGCATGAGGACCTTCACCAATAGGATCTAGCCTCACAGATATCCACATGGAGGGCAAACTTGCCTCTTCTGGAATCTTAAATGTATTTATTATTTTGATGTACAGAAACAGACATATTGACTGAAATCTTGTTGCTTAGCATTGTGTCAGAGTAAGCCACTGCATCAGTGAGGATCTGGTGAGTCAACTCCTCCATCAATTCCATTGAATCAAATGGACCTACTCTAGTAGCCTACTCTACTGTGACACACAAAGTATCAGGATTTCAGCCATTGTGTTGTAGTGCCATGTACTATGCACACAATTTTATGTAAACGTACCATTATGTAGCCTTCCTGCCCGCCCGCCCCGGACATCTTTGGCTTGTGGACCACCAGCATCACCACCACCACCACCAGTAGCCGCCAAGGAGTTGCAGGCCTATGGCATTTACCCTGTTTTAATCTTTTCTTAGCAAGAGCTGACTCTCAACTAGACCGTATCTTTTCTGTTGATAGCCTTTGTCTGAATCATAGCTTAAAAACATGGCATCAAAAGAAACACTATCACATGATAATTATTGGGGGGATTTGGCTATTTTCAATAGTGCTTTCAACAATAAAAATTCCAATAATAGTGGCACTAATGCATTAAATGGAACCTGCTACTAGCTACTCATCAAGACATGTCAATCACAAAAATTAATAGCTAATTAGAGACATACTGTTTTTTAAATGAATGATTCCAAGCTCTGAACTGAATGGTTAATCCTTTCTAAGAGTGCGCAGGAGAAGGAAGAGTCCAGTGACTAAAGCAGCATGCCGTGTACATTTTTATTTATTGAAATTGATATGTATCTCATTTTAAAGCATGTTCAGCATTCCAATTTCCTGATCAAATAGAATTCCCATTTAAGTTTAATTTAGTTCATGTCAAAAAAGGAATAGGAGCATTTTCAGACATTTCATGAAGCAAATGCTCCTTGTGTTACTAAATATTGGGAAGAGCTGAGAAAATTGAATTATTCACATTACACTTTACAGATTCTATATTTGGGAGGAAGGAAGGAAGTTTGCCCCTCTACAGCATTTTTCAAATTCTTAGGAAAGAGAACTGTTCTTTTCATTCATCCTCTGTAAAAATGTTGGCTTCTTTCTGATTTCCATCTGTTAATAAGATCATACTTTATGCTTTGCATTTTGGACTGCCCCTCATTTTATTACCATCCCTTGACTGAATGTTCTAAACTTTATAAGATGAAAGCTAAGGTAATTAAATTAGTCTACACATTTTGCATTTAATGAAATAATATTCTTCAATGTATGTGAAAACAGTTTTTTAAAAAACCCAGTCCTTATCATTATTTAAAAGCTATGATGGGAACAAGGATGATTTGGATTGACTTGCAGCTTCCTTCTAACCAAATTTATTGTACTTAGTTTATTATGCCCAAATTACTATTGCTAAGCATAGTAAATCACACTTGAGAAGGCCCATTGAATCAATGGGGATTTAGTGAGTCATCTCCTCTGTACATTCTATTGATTGAAATAAGGCTATTCTAACTGTTTAGAGTAGCCTATGCTAGTATGATATAGTATGCTTAGCAGCAGGATTTGGGCCACTGATTCCAAAAAAACTTTCCTTATTACTTAGTTGTACTAGTTCAGTCCAATGTATTTTCCTGTAACTGCCTTATTTTGAGCAGATTTACTTGAAAAAGATGTAAAATTAACGTGATAGTACTTCATATTTATTTTTATTTATTTATAGGACTGTGTAGTCTTGTGGCACCTTAAAGACTAGTGTGTTTTATTTGGCATTAAGCTTTCCTGGACTGCATCTCACTGACGTAGTGGGCTGTAGTAGTCTACAAAAGCTTACACCAAATAAAAACCATTCACCTTTAGAGTGTAATAAAACTTTTTTTTGTTGGTTTTGCTATATCATATAAAACAGTCATACACTAAAAACCAAAATTGCTGTGTAGAATAATGCCATGCTATAATTATCATCACTAGGCATTAGGGACCTGTTTTCCAACTCCATATTTAGTAGTTAAAATTATGTGAGTAAATACCTATGATTATAATGTGGTTATAGTGTGTCCTACTAATTTTGTCCCAATGGAATGAAATGCTGGACAGCCCATAACTTGCTAAGTTAAGGTAATGTCAGTTCTCCCCTTGATACTGGGTTATAGAAGGATAGGAACCACTGGTCTAGGTTATCTCTTTTACATGGTTCCATTTATTACTCCAGTAACATCTTCAATTTACACAATAACCAACAAATAAAGATTCTGTATTCTCAAAGGATTTCACAGCCAGGATACGATGGTTGTTGTAGGTTTTTTGGGCTGTTTGGCTGTGTTCTTAAGGTTTTTCTTCCTAATATTTCGTGAGTCTCTGTAGCCGGTGTCTTCAGAGGACAGGAGTCAGAATTCTGTCTGTGCTCTGGTGCAGTTTGTGGGATAGTTGAGTATTTATAGCTCTTTACAGAAAACCCACCCACCCAGACCTGTATCTGTACAAAAATTCCAACCACCACCCACAGCAAAAAAGAGGCATAATCAAAACACTGGTAGACCATGCAAATTGGAACTGTGAAGCTCAGTTTCGCAGCACCAAACTCAACCACCTGAATTGGGCCCTACAGGCAAATGGCTATTCCAAGAATGAAATCACAAGAACCATCAAACCAAGAAAACAGCACCAAACTGAAGAGGAAAAACGGCCACCCACAAATAAAGTATTTCTGCCATACATCAAAGGGGTTACAGACCACATGGGGAAGATTTTGAAAAAAACACAACCTATAAGCAGTATTCAGGCCCACCACAAAAATACAACAAATGTTACGGTCAGCAAAGGACAAAAGGGACCCCCTCACTACTGCAGTATACCAGATACCTTGCAGTTGTGGAAAGGTATATATTGGAATCACAAAATTAAGCAACCACAGCAGAATCAAAGAACATGAGGGACACTGCAGACTAAAACAACCGGAAAAATGCCCTGAAACAAGCTGGACATGAAATTCTATTTCAAAATACTGAAATACTGGGCAACACCAGCAATCATTATTTTAGACTGCACAGGGAAGCTACTGAAATCCACAAATACCAGCAGAGCTTCAACAAAAAAGAAGAAAGTTTAAAACTCAACAAGGCCTGGCTCCCAGCACAGAAAAATACAGCCTAGACAAGGTCAACAAACTCTACCCAGCCACAAGGACCGGTGATCACTGCACACAAAAGGCCAGCTAATGACACCCATCAATCACAGTGACCGATCATCTCTCCCCCTTATCACAACAATACACCCACAATTTAAAAAAAAACACTGGTCACCCTAATCACCCTATCTCCTGAAAAGGGCAAAAGCTGATCCCACAGCTATAAATACTCAACTATCCCACAAACTGCACCAGAGCACAGACAGAGTTCTGACTCCTGTCCTCTGAAGGTGCCGGCCACAGAGACTGGTGAAACCTTAGGAAGAAAAACCTCCAGAACACGGCCAAACAGCCTGAAAAACCTACAACAACCAAATAAAAATTCTGTTACACAGTAATGGGACTTTAATTCAACTTGACCTCAGTTCAGTTTGAGGAGGAAAATTCTACAGTGGGTGCAAGATATACTGATTACTATCTTCACCTGTAGTGTTAGTGAATGGCAGTAGAAATCTCTGGGGTAGATCTAAGTAAAAGGGATAGACTTGAAAGGGCCGTTTCGACACATACTTGCTTCAAGGTTAATGTCTAATTTAGGATACATTCATCCCGATGACTTCTTTCCTCAGCCACTTATTTTAGAACAATGGCTTATTTGGGCTGCTGCTTGTTCTGAAGCATCATGAAGCATTAAGAACTATATTGTACACTGGTAGGCACCGTATATTGTACACTGGTAGGTGCAATGTATTGTACACTGGTAGGCTGTCAGTCATAATCCACAGTTATGAAGAGTTTTACTGTCATGCTCAAAGGTAGGCTTTTACTATAGTTCCTTTTGTGAGCCCTGTGGTGCAGTGGTTAAACTGCAGTACTGCAGTCAAGCCTCTACTTATGGCCTGAGTTCAGTTCTGATGGGTTCAGATAGCAGGCTCAAGGTTGACTCAGCCTTCCATCCCTCCACTGTCAGTAAAATGAGCACTCAGCTTGTTGGGGGACAAAGTGTTCTTTGTGCAGTTATGCTGTAAACTGCTCAGTGACTGTTCCAAGCATTATGGGGTGGTAGATAAGTTGAAACAATAAATAAAAAAAATGTTTGCATTGCTTTATGTGTATTTTCTTCCTGTTTTTCTTGATAAGGATGCATTCAGGGGAGCAAAGCATTATCACTAAATATATAAAGGTGTGTGTGTTTCCACAGAAATATATATACTGTATATCATGTCTAGGTACAGATCTGACAGTTGTATTACTACTTCTAAACATCATGATACAAAGTCTGAAGTAGTTCTTACTAGTGCTTAGCAAAGTACTGTATTTATTTATTTATCTATCTATCTATCTATCTATCTATCTATCTATCTATCTATCTATCTATCTATCTATCTATCTATCTATCTATCTATCTATCTATCTATCTATCTATCTATCTATCTATCTATCTATTTATTTATTTATTTATTTATTTATTCCCCACCCATCTGGCCTATAAGACCACTCTAGGTGGCTTCCAATATAATATAAACAATAAAATAATTCTATTCTTGTCCTGTCTTGGCTATATAAAATGGAAGTGGACAACTCCCATCTGTCCTTGGGTAGCATAGCTAAGTGTGAAGGATCATGAGAGTAATAGTCAAGCTGTGTCTAACCATGTGCCATCAAGTGATCATTTTCAGGGGTTTCCAGGTACAGAATACTCAGAAGCAGTTTACCATTCCCTTCTTCTGGGGGCCTCTGAGACTGTGCAGCTTGCCCAAGGCCACACAGGCTGGCTCCACTTGAAGAAGGCACAGTGGGGAATTGAACTCCCAACCCCTGGCTTCACAGACAGATACCTAAACTACTGAGCTATCCAGCCAGCTGAGTCTGAAAGGCCAGAAGTGGCCCATCTCTGTTGTACTGTAATTTTTTTTCCTTGCAATGTATCTGTGCAAGTACAGTGAGCAATCCTGCGATTGTAGAGTATTTCATTCCCATGGTGGCCAAACAGATGTCAATGGGAACAGCCAGACAAATATGTTTGGCTGTCTGGGGAGAAAGGGAGGCAAGAACTCCTTCTCTAACCCACCTACAAAAGCCAGCCAAATAGCCAACAGAATCTTAGTACTGGCAATGGGACAGTGCCATTTCCCATCCCATAAAGGCAGTAGAGGGACTTAAAAGCTTTGTAGGGTATGCTGTTGGACACATAAAACTCTGTCCTCTAATCTTTTACCATTCCTGTGTTCCATCATTTGTCTCATGGTGTTTAGTGACAGGCCTGACCCTGCCTATGGGAAGCCCGTAAGCAGGACATGAATGGAATACGCTCCTCCTGCTTGTGTTCTCCATCAACTGTGCCTGATACTACCTCTAATTCTAGAATTAATAACTACTAGTCATAGTTGTGCCCTTCACATTTAGGCTACAGTCCTATATGCAGTTCATAATAAATCCCATTGAATTCACTGGGACTGATGTCTGAGTAGACTGATGGTTCCGACCCCCAGATATTTTTGGACTACAACTCCAAGAAATCCTGGCCAGCACAGGTAGTGATGAAGGCTTCTGGGAGTTTTAGTCTAAGAACATCTGGGGACCCAAGGTTAGGAACCACTGGAATAGACATATCTAGAATTACACTGTTAACTGGGCAGGGCTCATGGTAGTACCTACAGGTAAAATGCTTTACTATTCACTTAACTGAATTGTTCAGTGCTTACGGGAGCTTCTGTAGGTGAAGCTGTGGAACTGTACTGCTAAAAGTACTAAGCCAGAGGTACAAGAAGCAAGCTGGAAGAAGGGACTAAAAGTTGACTTAAGATGTCACCAAGTCAAATAAGCCGGGGGACAATATACAGCCTTGTCATACTCCTTTCCCAATTTTGAACAAAACGTCAGGCATCAGCTATACATAGTGTATTAGATGTACACATACCTAATACAAATACTGAAATAAATAAATAAATAAATAAATAAATAAATAAATAAATAAATAAATAAATAAATAAATAAATAAATAAATAAATGTAATACACAATATACTGTACATACCTAATGAACACTGTTAAAGAGTGGACCAAGTAGGGTCACTGTAGGTCCCTATGCCATTTGGACACAAGAATCACAAGTAATGTAAGGCAGAATGTAATGTTTGTGAGAATGAAGAAATAAGCAGTGGAAAATCTAATGCTTGGTTAGAACGTCTTCAGTTTGGTTCTCAGTGAAATGGAAACTGCCATAAGATTGAAAGATCATTCAGCAGGGATGGGGAATGTTCTGGAGTACAACTGTTTTGAAGTGCAACTCTCAAAATCCCTTACCATTGGGCATGATGGCTGGGGTTGATGAGATATACAGTATAGGCAAATATATCTAGAGGCACAAAACATGTGGAGCACATGTTCTGAAAAATGTATAAAATGCAAGATACAGAACTGTTAGGTTTCAAACCAGGTATCTTTGTCTATAGCTTTAAACAGCAATGGAAAAGAATGCTACTGTTCTGTCCCCCACCCCACTCATGTGCCCACCCTCCTTCCTTGCTATTATGTGGTTAAAAAAACAAATAAAACCCACCCCCAACTATGATAGGACTTCTGCCCATCGTCAAAGGTTCAAACGACAAAGAAAGATGACTTCAGAGGAGTGGAACAACTGCATCGTCAATTATGAAAACAGTCAATCTGAAAAGAGGCATGGGGAAACCTTTTTGTGTTAAAATCCACATTGTTTCAGCACTGAACTAGAGTTGTTTCTGATTGTAACCCCCTCCTATTTTTCTGATCTCCCATAACTTGCAGATTAGCTTGTTTTGCATTCTGATTGGCTATGAAGTCTCGTTTGCTCAGACACCATACTGAGGCTGATGCTTGGGAAGGATTCCATGGCAGAAATGCTAGTGTGGTTTCCTCTCCTAAAGGTTGTGGTTGAGTTGTCCCTCTGCTGAAAACCCTTCAGAATCCACAGCATTGGGCAGGGTCCAGAACAAAAATTAGATCAGCTTCTTACTCCTGCTCTATATGTTCCAGCTTCTGTCTTCAACATCTGCAGACGTGTAATGGAAGACTTCTACCTGGAGTCCTAGAATCACTGCCAACCAAAATACTGACCTAAATGGACCAGTGTTTTGAGTTGGTATAAAGCAGCATTCTTTATTTGTAAGAGACATACTACATGATACATTAAATATGCAGGAAATAGCAGCCTCAGGTGATATAACAATCATAGTTTGTAGTTATACTCTCTAATTATTGCCATACCAGCAATAGGTGCTGTAACCACCCCTGTATGTGATGCTGTGTTGGAGTGAACAGAAAACATGATCCTTGGCTTCTACTCCAAGACAATGCATGGAATTGTAAACAGAGATGGTTGTATATTCTTATGGTATGGGCAATGTTAGTGGAACATAGGGTCTGGGGAGGATATAACAAGAGATCCATACTGGAACAAGAGGTCAACTCGTTTTTTTAATCTAGCAGTGGAACCCAGTCTTGTTACAAATGCTATTATAGAAAAATCTAAACATTTTCTAACATTACTGCACAGAACAAGCAATTATAATCACATAGAGCACTTATGGGACGTGGTGGCACTGTGGACTAAACCGCAGAAGCCTGTGCTGCAGGGTCAGAAGACCAGCAGTCGTAAGATCGAATCCATGCGACGGAGTGAGCTCCCATCGCTTTGTCCCAGCTCCCGCCAACCTAGCGGTTCGAAAGCATGCAAATGCAATTGTAAACCGCCCGGAGAGTGCTTGTAGCGCTATGGGGCGGTATATAAGTCCAATAAATAAATAAATAAATAGATAAATAGGGACCACCTTGGTGGGAAGGTAACAGCGTTCCGTGTCTAAGTTGCACTGGCCATGTGACCACGGAAGATTGTCTTTGGACAAAACGCTGGCTCTATGGCTTGGAAACGGGGATGAGCACCACCCCCTAGAGTTGAACACAACTGGACAAAAATTGTCAAGGGGAACCTTTACCTTTACCTAGAGCACTTATTTCATTGTTTTTAAGATTACCCAATCCGCCTACCCTTCAAGATGGAAAGCTATGTCAGATATGCCAATAGCAAATGGAACATAACCATCCCTCAATATACTGTTCTGCTAAAACAACACTGTGCAAGGCTTCAACCCACTTACTTGAAACTTTCAAGGTTAAGGTAACGTGATGGGAGAAGCAGGATCAGGCCACTCTATGCATTATAGATCAGGAATAGCAACCTGTAGAAACATAAGCTAATTGAAGGACCAAGAATGTAAGAGGAGTTGAGATGTGCTAGCATATGAGTGACTGCCTTGTTTCCTGAAGCAGCTGCAACAGCAGATGCAGAAGCAATGGGATTTTTTTTCCTTCATGGGATTCCCAGAGGAGGATCTTGCAACATTGGCATGATGCCTGAATTTGACCTGGAAAAAGAACCCCCCATCTGAGATCTTCAAATGCATCTGTTTTATTTCCTTCCCCATGCTTTATCTGAACAAGTGGTGTCGACGCACTGTTTAAGATACCAGGAAGCAAAGAGGAGCAGCTGCATCCAATGCCTGTGCCATTTACGTTCCTTGTCAAAGGTTCAGACGGTGGGAAGCAATTCCAATTATGGTACCAACTGTGATGCTGTTCACTGCTCATTCCGTGCTGCTTTCCTTTCCACAGTTTTACTCTGCTTCGTACATAGAGCAAACTATTTCATGCTCAAGTACATAGAGCAAACTATTTCATACTCAACTGTTCTAGCTGTAGCTTACAAGAGCCTATTTGGCTGAATGGGAGCATGTCAGCTGATTTTCTACTGGGTCATTTAGATATCGTAGGCAAGTGCATTGGCCAGAGAACTCATAAAAAGATATGAAACATAATGAATAAGAACTTTGGTCCATCTAGGCCAGTATTGTCAACTCTGACTGTCAGCAGCTTGCCAGAAGGTGTAAAGCAGAAATATTTCCTAGTGCTGCTTGGAGACACTAAGGATTGAACATGGAAGGGACCTGAGAGAGAGAGATTCAAATACAGTATATATGTATTTGAATGATTTCTTCAATGGATTTTAAGAATCTCCTTGAGTTTTGTTAAGGCACAGATTTTTTTTAGCCTGATTTGGATGGGAATCCCAGTAAGCTTTGCCTTCTTTCATATCAAAATGCAACTGATCATGAGCATTGGAGCACCTTCGTCCATTGGGACTAAGACCAGGTGAATAGTCACAACAGAATGCATTAGAAAAGAATGGAAGTGTTGAAATGGATGATACTACTTGTTCTCAAACCCTGGCCTCCAGGAGTTATAGATTTCTGTTCCCAGAAGTCTAGGTCTAAATAGGCAATGTTCAGTGATTCTGAGAGTTCTTAAAAAGCTCTAGTGAGAGAGTTCTATTTATTTATTTATTTATTTATTTATTTATTTATTTATTTATTTTGATTTATACCCCACCCATCTGGCCTAAAAGGCCACTCTAGGCGGCTGAGCCAAAAATTTAGAAAGATTGGAAGATAACACTTCACGCTGCAGGTGCCATTTTTAAATTCATTCTTATATGTGAAAAACATCAGTCAAACAGAAAACAGGTATTACAGGGAGAAAATGACCTGTAAACATTCTCCTGAGTGTACTATAATGTTTACTTGTTTGCTTGCCAAGGGGAAAAACATATATATTGGGGATCATTCAAAAACAGCATCTCTGTCTGCCTAAAGTGATGGGTGTTACATACAGCACTGATGTTACCTGTCTGTCATGGGTTTGGAGGGAAAGTTCCATCCTATGGGGAGTGGAAGGCGGGACATCAGGAGGAGGGGCTGTACTGTATAAATATGTGATGCGTGTGTGGTGAGAGAGAGATGCTGAGAGACACTGGGAGGTGACGAAGCAGCAGCTGGGAAGAAGAAGCTGTTGTGGGAGTCTGTGTGTCAGACAGGGTACTACTGTGTGTCAGAGTACCAACCTGATAGGTTCAGGTGTCTGTTGGTTAGCCAGAACTGATAGGTTCAGGGTCTGTGCTTTAAGTTAAGGGTTCTGGGTGAACCAAACTGTATGCTTGAATGAGTGAGAATAAGCCACGTTACTTTATCCTACTCACCTGATTGTTTATTTTTCCCTGTGTGTATTTAAAATAAACCTTATTCTTTTTATTGTTTAAAAATCCATCCCTGGTCTGTGTGACTTCTTATAGGGAATGGTTGGTGGCAGCTTAGTGTAACTGTGTGACATATCCCAGTAGGTCTGGGTTTGTCACATTGATTGGTGTCCAGCGTGTGGGATACGACTGGTCCAGTTGTCCAGTGGTCCAGCAAAGCCTTGGCAAGTGTGCCCAGAGCAAGGGGGGTCTAGTCAGGGACAGTCTGAGGCGCGTAGGTAATCTTCTAGGTGTACCTCACGGGGAGGTGCGCTAGTAGAAGAACGTGCCAACTGGGGAGACTTAGATTAAGGTGCTCTGAGGCAGCCTAGTTTTGGCGGGAAAAAGCTGAGGCAAAACTGCGTAGTAACAGTGAGCTAGCTTGCCAGCTGAGAGGCCCAGCAGAGGGGGGTAGGCTCTGACTCGATACTGTTGCAAGCTAAGTGCTGAAGAACAGCAGCAATCTCTAGGGAGAGCTGGTTCTGAGGCAAGAAGGAAAAAAGTGGTCGTTTTATTTTGAGGCTTGACTTTTTAAAGCAGCCTGTTCTGAGGGGGGATTATGCCCTTGACTCGAAGCCAGATGGCCGAAATGAGTGAAGTGAAAGACCCCCAGATTGACCAAGGTTCTGAGGATGAATTTGGCTCAGTGCAAGGTGACAGCACAGGAGAACAGAACCCAGAGCTCAGAAAATTGCTCATAGCCCAACAGCATGAACTGAGGATGAGGCAATTGGAAAAAGAAGAAAGATTAGAGAGAGAGAGAATGGAAATGGAGAGGGAGAGAGAGAAAATTGCTCTGGAAAAAGAAAGAATGGCCTTTGAATTAAAAAAATTGGAACTGATGAACCAGAACAATAATAACAATAGGGATTCTGAGGGAGGCCAATTGTCTAAGGCTGACCTGAAGAAATTCCCTGTGTACCACAAGGGAGATTGTCCTGAGGTGTTCTTTTCCCTAGTGGAAAGAGCGTTTGTGGACTTCTCAGTGAGGGAAACTGAGAAGATGACCATCATGCGATCTTTAATCAGTGGTAGCCTGGCTGAGGTCTATGCCGAGATGCCTGAGGAACTGATGAAAGATTTTGCAGAGTTTAAAAAACTGGTGTTTGCCAGACATGGGATAAATGCGGAGCAGCTGAGACAAAGATTCAGGTCCCTCACCAAGAAACCAGAACAGACTTTTACCCAAGTGGGGGCCCAATTGGTGAGGCTGCTTGAGAAATGGCTATCTCAGGAGGGGACAGAGACCTATGAGCAGCTTAAAGACTTGATAGCACTGGAACAGTTCTATTCAGTCCTGCATGGGGAATTGAAATTCCAGGTGAGGGAAAGGAAACCGAAATCTGTGGCAGCAGCCGCTGAGATCGCAGATTTTATTTCCCAAATAAGAAAGCCCTTGGGTGAGGGGAAATCTGTAGGTAAACCCAAAGAAACCTACAGCAAGTACTCTCAGGGACCAGGGAAAAGCCAGCAAGGGGGAGGGGCCCATGGTGAAGGGAAGCCCTCAGACATGAAACTAAGACCTCAGATTTTGGAGGGAAAACCAAAACAAGATGAGAGAGAATCAAAATACACCAGAAAATGTTATTTCTGTCAGGGAAAGGGTCATCTAATCTCAGATTGTGAGAAATTAAAGCAGCTAAAAGGAATGGTGCCTCAGGATTCTAGTCAGACCAAGCCAAAAGCTGTGTTCTGTGTCCAGAAAGAGCAAGGCTCAGTGTCACTGAGGGAGCCTGTTGCCATGGCTACTCAGTCTGGGACAGTTACATCTGCTGATCAGGCTGAGGAAAATGGTCCTCTTATAGAGGTAAAGCGCTGCTTGCTGGTGAAAACAGATTCTCAGTTGTTTGAGACAGCCGGGGTGGACGTAGGAATACTTGACCGTCAGTATAGGGGGCTGCGGGACACGTGTTCCCAGGTAACCCTGTGCCATCCAGATATTATTCCTAGGGAGTTTATAATCCCAAATGAGAGCATAAAGGTGGCAGGGATTGAGGGGCAGGTAATCTCTCTGCCAGTAGCAGAGGTACCTGTCAACTTTCAAGGCTGGAGGGGAGATTGGCGGCTAGCGATTTCATCGACTCTGCCAGCAGCCGTGCTCGTGGGAAATGACCTGGCTGAACATGTGAAATGGGTGCTAGTGATTACACGCTCACAAGCCACCACGGGGACAGTTCAGGGGGGTAATGATGAGCCAGAGACGGAAGCAGAGGGGAGTTCAGAAGCTGTGGTGGAAACCTTAACCACAGACAGCAGATTTGGACAGGAGCAAAAGGCAGACGCCACTCTCCAAAAGTGTTTTGAACAGGTGACTGACGCCCAGCTAACACCTGAAACCCCAGTGAGATTTCAGGAGGAAAAGGGGATTTTATATAGAGAGACCCTGAGGAATATCTCAAAAGGGGGAGATGGGATCAGAAGTCAGCTGGTGGTACCTGAAAAGTATCGCCCCATGATCTTACAAAGGGGTCACTCTGACATGTCTGCTGCACACTTAGGGGTGAAAGGGCCCCTTGATTTGATCAAGCAAGATTGGGAGCAGATCACCCAGGATGACCCACAAGACGTTGTGACTTACATAGACACCTTGATGAATGACCTAAGGAGAAATCTAGAGCTGGCAGCAGAAAACCTGCAAGCTCAGAAGGTCAGACAGAAAACATGGTATGACCACAAAGCTAGAGAGAGGCACTTTGACCCAGGGGAGGAAGTGCTTTGGCTTAGGCCCTGCAGAGAGAATAAACTGCAGCTCAAATGGGCAGGACCATATAGGGTCATTTCCAAGATGTCAGACCTGAACTACCTAATAGAGCAGGAGGAGAACCAAGCAAGGAGGGTGGTTCATGTGAATGCCCTAAAACCCTACTACAGAGGGGAACAGAGGGTTTTATTCGCGATAAAAGCAGCTGAGAGTGAGGAAGCTGAATTACCCTTCTGGGAGGGTAGAGGGGAAGTAAAATACAACCCAGAGGAGGTAAAGATCAGTCCTGCACTCACCCAAGACCAGCAGCAAGAACTAAAAATGCTGCTTAGTAAATATCAACAGGTGTTTTCCAACAAGCCGGGGATAGTGAAGGGAGTGATGCATCGGATCCACACAGGGGATGCACCCCCGCAGGCAGTATCCCCATACCGAGTAACGGGACCCTATAGGGACAAGGTGCGGAAGGAGCTGGACGAGATGCTGAGGGAGAACATAATCGTCCCCTCTTCTAGTCCTTGGTCCTCTCCGATAGTCCTTGTGGACAAGCCTGATGGGAGCATTAGGTTTTGTGTCGATTACAGGAAATTAAACCGTGTAACCACTCCTGATGCCTACCCAATGCCCAGGCTAGACAACCTGATTGAAACCATAGGGGGTTGTCGGTTCATTTCATCATTGGACCTGGTAAAGGGATATTGGCAATTAAGAATTGATCCCAGGGATCAAGAAAAAACTGCCTTTTGCAGCCCTTTTGGTCTCTATGAGTTTCGAGTCCTGAGCTTTGGTCTCAGAAATGCACCAGCCACATTCCAAAGGCTGATGGACCAGACCTTGGCAGGGCTCAGTGACTTTACAGTGGCCTACATTGACGACATAGGGATCTTCAGTAATACCTGGGAAGATCACCTGATACACCTGGAGTTAGTGCTGCAGAGGTTATGTGCAGCAGGGCTAACAGTAAAGGCCAGCAAGTGTCAGCTGGGTAGCCCAGAAATAAAATACTTGGGTCACATGGTAGGGGGAGGAATGATAAAACCCCTGGAGGCCAAAATAGAAGCTGTTCGTGATTGGCCTAGACCCAACACCAAGAAAAAAGTCAAATCATTTCTTGGGTTGGTGGGCTACTACAGAAAGTTCATCCCGAGGTTTAGCGAGATTGCGGCTCCGCTGACCGATCTGACGAGGAAGAAGGCTGATGACCGCATCCCGTGGACCAGCGACTGTGAAGCGGCGTTCCAGAGGTTGAAGGAGGCGTTAATCAACTATCCTGTCCTGCGTGCTCCAGACTTCGACCGGGAGTTCATCATCTACACCGATGCGTCTAACAGCGGGGTAGGAGCAGTTCTGTGCCAGGAGGATGAGAATGGTGACCAGCATCCAGTGTCCTACCTGAGTAGGAAACTTCAAAAAGGTGAGAGACATTTGGCAACCGTGGAGAAGGAGTGTTTGGCCATAGTCTACGCGATCCAGAAGGCCAAGCCTTACATCTGGGGAAGACATTTTGTTTTGTGTACTGACCATTCACCATTGCAATGGTTAAAGACAATGAAAACCCACAATAGCAAACTTATGAGGTGGGCTTTAAACCTACAGGACTATGACTTTGAAGTGAAGGTGGTCAGAGGGTCAGTAAACTGTGTTGCTGACGCTTTATCAAGAAGACCTGAAGAATGAAGACGGCGAAAAAACATGGACTATATGTATATAATGAGGACCAAAAAAAGTTAAATGTACCTGTGTTTTTTTGAACATGGTTTGTATGAATAAAGGTAAATTGATGTAATGTATATGGTAAATGTTTAAATGCCTAATTGCTATGGTTTAACTTAGAGTGTAAGTATAAGTAAGTATAATATGGTATGTATAACTGGTTTTGTGTATTTTATCCAGGTTGTTTTTTGGTGAAAAGCACCTTAGCTTTCCCCCTACAAAACAACTTATAAAGAGGGGAGGTGTTACATACAGCACTGATGTTACCTGTCTGTCATGGGTTTGGAGGGAAAGTTCCATCCTATGGGGAGTGGAAGGCGGGACATCAGGAGGAGGGGCTGTACTGTATAAATATGTGATGCGTGTGTGGTGAGAGAGAGATGCTGAGAGACACTGGGAGGTGACGAAGCAGCAGCTGGGAAGAAGAAGCTGTTGTGGGAGTCTGTGTGTCAGACAGGGTACTACTGTGTGTCAGAGTACCAACCTGATAGGTTCAGGTGTCTGTTGGTTAGCCAGAACTGATAGGTTCAGGGTCTGTGCTTTAAGTTAAGGGTTCTGGGTGAACCAAACTGTATGCTTGAATGAGTGAGAATAAGCCACGTTACTTTATCCTACTCACCTGATTGTTTATTTTTCCCTGTGTGTATTTAAAATAAACCTTATTCTTTTTATTGTTTAAAAATCCATCCCTGGTCTGTGTGACTTCTTATAGGGAATGGTTGGTGGCAGCTTAGTGTAACTGTGTGACATATCCCAGTAGGTCTGGGTTTGTCACAATGGGCTCTGCCACCTTATGGTTTTACCAGTGCATTCTTCTGACTCTGTAGACCAGGTCTCAATTGTGCAGAGCCATGAATTCACATCAGCCATTGTCAAGCAAAGTAATAGCTGGAACCCGAGTGAGAGAATCCAGCCAAGATGAAACAATCAGCTTCTTCCTGTTGCGGTAAAATCTGTTAGGACCAAGACTGTAAGGAGATTAGACAGGTATGCTGAGATGGCCTGACAGACTCTGTGCTGGAGAGACAGAACACGTAACAGAATCTTAAACTGCAGATTTTATTCGGGAAAAATTGCCAAGTCTTTTCACTCGTGGAAGATACAAAAACAAGGCATCAATCTCACTCGTTGTCTCAAAGTGCAAGAATAGTAGGTAATTTATCCTGACTTCTGCAAATATTGTGCTGGGGCACCATGCACTTTTAATTCCTCTTTCACTTCCCTGCTGGCCAAGGACCTTTTTCAGTTTAGACACCTTAAAAAAAACTAACCCCTATTCTTTTAAGTTTGCCTAGCCCTTGCCAAGGACACAATGTGCAGCTCAATCTTATCCGTGTTTGTTTGGGAGTAAACCTCGCTAGCGTTCATTCTCCAGAAAGTAAGCATAGAATGACAAATCTATCAATGCCTTTAGATAAATGGACAATGATCTCGGCAGACTGACCAGTGCTTTCTAATAGTGTTGGAAGGAATTTAATCAATGGGGTGGACGAAGGAGTGGCTTCATTGACAATAAATTCCAGCTGAACGAAAAAAGCTACAATCTTGTTGAGCTGAGAGACTATACTATATTTTTTAAAAAGTTGTGCAATCACTTTGCCTCATTCACAGAATTTTAGAAGGTTTTAGACTAACTTTCTTCTTCCTGTGTTTTCTCAACTGCTTCATTTATGTTTTTTTTCTCATGGAAAAGAAACACATTAAAAAGGAACAAGATAAGCACAGGTAGCACATGAAGTCCTCTCTCAGGAAACAATAAATTTTTCCCCAAGGGCTCCTTAAGAAGAATTCCCTCTAGGTCACACCAGATGCAACAGTGGCAACCTTATTTGCTTCAGAAATATTTATTTATTTATTCATTCATTCATTCATTCATTCATTCATTCATTCATTCATTTGTTTGTTTGTTCATTCATTCTCCACTTTTCTCCTTAAAAGGACCCAAATCTGCTGGGTTTCCATATAAAGCATGGAAGATGAGGGGACATTCTGTCATTGGAATGGACTATGGCTCAATGGTAGAGCACATACTCCTCACATAGAATGTCTCAGATTCCATCACTGGCTTTTTCAGTGAGAATGATCAGACCTTCATCTGAGGCTTCAGAGAGCTGTGACCAGTTAGGGTTAACAATACAGGGCTATATGACTAAATAGCCCAACATGCATCTTCCAGCATTCGATATGGGCAAGATTATGGCCCACATGGGAGAGCACATACATTGCATGCAGTACACATCAGGTCTAAATCTGGCATTTCTAGGTGGGTCTGAGCAAGATAGTTTGTTTGAAATCTTCAAAAGGGACTGCCAGTCAGCATAGCTAATACTCAACTAGATGAATAATTTGACAAATCAGTTCCATATTTGCATTTTTGTTTGAAGCATTTTACCCCCTTCTTCAGTGGAGGGAAAACCCACAGTGTGCATACTCTGTGTGCGTGTGTGTGCATGTGTGCGCATGTCCATACATGTGAGCTATTTGTGTGTAAATTAGGGCTGAAAGCAAGAGAATGAAATTGAACAGGGATAAGTGCAAAGTCTCCCTGGAAAAGACCCTGATGTTGGGAAAGTGTGAAGGCGAGGAGGGGATGACAGAGGACGAGATGGATGGACAGTGTCATTGAAGCTACCAACATGAGTTTGACCCAACTCCGGGAGGCAGAGGAAGACAGAAGGGCCTGGTGTGCTCTGGTCCATGGGGTCACGAAGAGTCAGACATGACTTATCAACTAAACAACAACAAAAAAATAGAAGTATAGTTTCCAAATCCCACAAGTTACTAGCCCCCCTCTATTCAGCACTGGTTAGGCCTCACCTTGAGAGTTGTGTCCAGTTCTGAAAACCACACTTCAAGAAGAATGCTAACAAATTGAAACAAATTCAGAGGGCAGCAAGGATAGTCAGAGGGCTGGAAACCAAGCCTAATGAGGAAAGGCTGAAAGAATTTGGCATGTTTAGCCTTGATAAAAGAAGACTGAGAGGTAATATGATAGCACTTTTCAAATATCTGAAAGGCTGTCATACAGAGGAGGGGCAAGATCTGTTCTCAATCATCCCAGAGTGCAGGACATGCAACAATGGGCTCAAGTTAATGGAAGCCAGATTTCGGTTGAATACTGTATCAGGAAAAACTTCCCAACTGTTAGAGCAGTATGACCATGGAACTACTTACCTCGGGAGTTGGTGAGTGCTCCAACACTGGAGGCATTCAAGAAAAACTTAGATAATCACCTGGCAAATATGCTTTGATTGTATTCCTGCATTGAGCAGGGGGTTGAACTTGATGGCCTTGTAGACCCCTTCCAACTTCACTTTTCTATGATTCTAGTACATTTAAAAAACTGTAAGAGAATGGAAACTCCCCCACCCCCACTTTACCTCTTTCTGGACTTTGTCTACATGGGCATTTCTCTTAATCTCTTTCCGTTCCAAAATTAAAACCACAGAAAGCATGAGTTTTGCTGAACAACCACAGGGAGTAAATGACATGTGTTACCCAAATTTTTGAGGTGAGATACTTCTCTTTTCAGACCATGAGTTGCCCATATAAGAGTGTTGAATCCACCCCATCTGTATGTTCCTTTTTATATTAAAATTAGAATCTTCTCCATTTATCTCCAAACAAAATGTGAACAATTAATGTATCTTCTACCATTCTTGTGAGATATATAAAGATAAATGAACATATTGCATATCCATGATAGTTGTTTCTCCTGGTCTTTGTGAAACGGCTGTCACAAATATTCTGAATTTTTCCTTGAATCACAATAATTACATTACACGCTTCAAAGAACAAACAGCAAGTAATGTTAAATGAGCAGTTTCACAAAGCAACTAGCAGCAGTAAATTGCTTTTAAAAACTCAGTGTTTTGAGCTCTGAGCCTACAGCAAGCTCTGTCTTAGTTTAAGAGCAAAGGGGACTGATTGTCCATAGGAGGGTTCATTCATAACACCTAACGCATTTTAGCATTTTCTGGGCTTTGCCACTTCCTGGGCTCACATTTCAGCCAACCGCACAATCCAGTCTGCTCTGAGTACCTGCAAACTGTGTGATAAGTAAAAGATTGAGGGTTAACTAGACAGTTGCAAAATTTTTGACAACCAAGGCATGAGAAAAATATGTATTAAGAAACCTACAAAAATGTAAAATGGTGATTGATTCTTCTTTTTACTGTATATCTCTTACATCATGGCTATTATGCCTGTGAACATGGCAGCTCTCACTATCAATATTGAGTCTCCCAAGTCCTTCAGCCAGCAAATTCTCCTTTCTGTACTTTTCTTATTCATTTTGTCCTTATTGATCAGCTATAGTGGTCATTACGTTTTCACTTCCCTTTATGTGACTAAAGTATTCTGGCTTTCAAAATGATCTTTTGTTTTTCTTCAGTGTTTTTAGCACTTCTTTGTTGACCATTATCTTGATCCAGGAAATTGTTAGCATGCTGTGTTAAGTCCATATTACTCATATGTCTTTTTTTTTTTTTAATCCTTGTCTATGATATTTTATAGTTGCCTGTGTGACTGGTGTTTTCTAGCTGTCTGTTAATTATTCTGATAGACATTGAGTATCATGTCCAGTTAGATGGCCATATGTCTTACATTATAAAGCATAATCTTCTTCTTGCAGAGCTATCAGGCATTAGTTCTCAGTTGCCCTAACACTATTTCAAAAAAGATTTATGCCCAATAAACCACAGGGAGTTTATACTGAGCAATCAGACTTGCCTGAGCCAAACTACAACTTCCATAATCTTTGACCAGCATGGCACACTGTCAGGCGAAGATGAGGGCTTCACCCTGACACATTTGAAGGGCAGCAGCATAGGGAAGTCTGTGACAAATAAATTGGCACAAGTTTGCTGTCACAAATGTTTCCACAATAGGAACTGTGTTTGTGACTCTGGGAAAGTTCATAACTGAGTGTGCGACTAGGCACCCAAATTACCCTGGCCTGGATTGGTCTTCATCATGCTAAACAGAGTCACTTTGAGGTATAGTATTTCATTTGGGGCAACCCTTCCGTCCACATGCAAGGATTGACCACAGCACACCTCGTGACCCTGTTTAGCATGACCAAGATTGATCTTTGGGAAAGGAGGATTCCCATTTATCAAGACTGTTACATGGCTGGCTGGCTGTTTGGTAAAGCCACTTAACAATCTTGAGAAATTAAATCATCCTTTTCACTTGCTTTCCCTAATTCTGTAGATAGGGAGCTTCCTTGTTGCTTGCCTTTACAAGAAAAGGGAGAAGAAGCGTTCCATTTCTTTGTAACTGTTTTCAAATTGATATAGTGCATCAGCAATGTTTTGATGGGGCTTTAAAAAACCTTTCAAAGCATCACTTATATGTTAGCAATATTTATTTTAAGAATGTAAAACTTCATTGACAGCACAGCCAACCAGCTGCTTTGGTTTGGTCACAGCAATCACGTATAGAATCCTAGCATAATTGAGTCTGAAGGGGCCTATAAGGCCATTAAGTCCCACCCCCTGCTCAATGTAGGAATCCAAAGCAAAGCAAATCTGATAGATGGTTGTCCAGTTTTCTGTTGAATGCCTCCAGCGCTGGAGCACCCACCACCTCCTGAGTAATTGGTTCCATTGTTGTACTGCTCTGACAGTTAAAAAGTTTTTCCTGACATTCAGCCTAAATTTGGCTTCCTGTAGTTTGAGCCCATTATTAGGCGTCCTCCTAAAACAAAATGGGCCGATCCTACCTGCATTTGCATATGTGTGTGTGCATGCACACACACATACACACACAAATGGTAGCCTCTGACAGGGACTCAGAAAGGTGTGGGTAGGCATCAGTTGACATGTACATTGTGTGCTCGCCAGAAGAAGGAGCAAACAGCCTGTGCCCAGCTAGCAAATGCCTGTCTCATAATCGCCTCATACATTCTTGATGTCCCTGTCATGCTTCTCTAGTCAGGTTATACACACAGTTCTTTAATCCCCTCTCCCAGTAGAAAATCCAAACTGATTGGCAGCAAAATGGTTCTTTCTAGTTTGCTCAACTTTCAGGCTATGATTGCTGCTTTCGGCTGACTGACCAGTTTGAATCTCTGAGATTCTACTATATCATTATCTGTGGGCTTCCTATTTCCTGCCATCCATCAGCATTCACCACAGTCAACTAGACAGCATAGTTATGCT
Organism: Pogona vitticeps; assembly: GCF_051106095.1. NCBI lineage: Eukaryota > Metazoa > Chordata > Lepidosauria > Squamata > Agamidae > Pogona > Pogona vitticeps. Next base: position 28,503,336 of record NC_135785.1, read on the forward strand.
GCCATAAATAGCTGAGGTATGATCTTACAGTAAGCTTGGATCCACATAAACAACCTTTATTTTATAGTACTTAGGGGATATTATAAATGTCACCATGAGTTATTGTGATATCAAAACAAGACCAAACTCTCACCCCAGTAATTTGAAATGGCTCATAATCTTCCAGCAACATGCACAAATAAACAATGGCCAGTATCCTATTGCCTAAATGTAGTCAAAAGGGCACTGCATAAGTCTCCCCTCCCTTTCCTATAGGCTTCCTGCCTGCCTAACAACCAGTTGCACAAATGATCTTGCAGCCTTTTGCAAAGATGGACATAGGTCAGGGAGCTTGCCAGATGACAGAGATGATTGTGTAATTGTGCTTCCATACCATGGTTAAGCACTATAGAATCTTTAGGACTAAGAGATGAACAGTGGCATTTATAACCAAGGGAGAAACTTAAGGACCATCCAGATATTTTGTGAAAGAAACTGAAGGATATTCCAGCTATTCAGGATCATAGCTATGGCATGAAAACTAGGGCTTTGCCCTAGAGCACCAAAACCTAGATGTGTTTCTACTGGTGAGTGCTAGGAAGACACATGGCAACACTTCCCAAACAAATTAGCGCTCATTTAGAAACAAAGCAGTCAAATCTCACAGTAAGTGTATTTCCTGCTATCACAGTTTCCTTGACAAGATAAAAGATTGTCTGTCCTTATAGGAGCTTGCCTCATTCTATATGTTAAATTACTTTTGCTTGCTTTTGCTTTGCAATTTGTCACTAAGAGGTGATCATGGCTTTATTTGTCAGTATGATTGCTTAGGCATGGAGTTTTGAAGAAACTGTGGGTCTGAAGGGAAAATGTAACAGCAGAAAATACACTTAAAGGTGGTATTTGACCTAAGTTGGGACTTAACCCTCAGTTCAACAGTTGTAACAAAACAATATTCTGCACTGCAACTGAAGATAGCAGGCTAACTTGGGGGAACATGGAACATTCAATCTTGTCTTCCAACGGTGGGGAATAATTGATGGGCGAAGAATGCTCAGCAGAAAAAGCAAGGAAAATTGGTACTACAACTTTGCTACAGCTTCCAGCATCTCTACTTGGTTGGTCCAGACCTGTTTATAACTCTTACCAACACCAAACTGTGTTGAATTTTTTTGGAAGTAAGAGTAGGCTCCAGTTGAGAGCAATATGGAGGGAGATTGTATAGCAGAAGGTCTAGCATTTTTCTGTCTGTTCAAAATTGCTACCTCAAACTGCTTTTCTTTCCATGGGGAAAAAGTCACATTTCCCGTGCTGGCAAGGGAATTCTGAAAGCTGTCATCCAAGGCCTAAATCCAGTGTTTGGTTTCAATTAGAGAAGACCAGTGAACCAATAGGAACCTATGTAAGTGCCATTGAGTCAGTGTGTCTACCCTAGCTGGGATTCACAGTAGGACTTACCTACATTCCAAAAATGTTACATTTTCAAGCATACATATACTAACAAAATACAGATTGGCCCTGATAGCTTGGAGGCAATGATAGAGCATTACAAGACCAGCAAAGCTACTCCCTTGTTCCCTTAATTATTTTGGCAGAGGTGCCACACTCACACCACATGCTCTCTTGCTACCTCCAAGCTCTTAGCATGGGCCAGGGCATCAATGGGTTTTACACCCAGCAGCCCTA